>NC_135981.1:26923013-27170513 GCF_053455715.1 Rhinoraja longicauda | reverse complement strand
AACATAGAAAATAGGTGCAGTAGGAGGCCATTCGGCCCTTCGAGATCATGGCTGATCGTCCCCAATCAATAACCCATGCCTGCCTTCTCCCCATATCCCTCGATTCCACTAGCCACTAGAGCTCTATCTAACTCTCTCTTAAATCCATCCAGTGATTTGGCCTCCACTGCCCTCTGTGGCAGAGAATTCCACAAATTCACAACTCTCTGGGTGAAAAAGTTTTTGCTCACCTCAGTTTTAAATGACCTCCCTTTTATTCTAAGACTGTATCCCTTGGTTCTGGACTCGCCCAACATTGGGAACATTTTTCCTGCATCTAGTCCAGTCCTTTTATAATTTTATATGTTTCTATAAGATCCCCTCTCATCCTTCTAAACTCCAGTTAATACAAGCCTAGTCTTTTCAATCTTTCCTCATATGACAGTCCCGCAATCCCAGGGAATCTCGTGAACCTACGCTGCACTGCCTCAATTACAAGGATGTCCTTCCTCAAATTATGAGTCCAAAACTGTACACAATACTCCAGATGTGGTCTGACCAGGGCCCTATACAACTGCAGAAGAACCTCTTTACTCCTATACTGAAATCCTCTTGTTATTAAGGCCACCATTCCATTAGCTTTCTTCAGTGCCTGCTGTACCTGCACGCCAACTTTCAGTGACTGGTGTACAAGGACACCCAGGTCTCGCTGCACCTCCCCCTTACCTAACCTGACACCATTGAGATAATAATCTGCCTCCTTGTTTTTGCCGCCAAAGTGGATAACCTCACATTTATCTATATTATACTGCATCTGCCACGCATCTGCCCACTCACTCTACCTGTCCAGGTCACCCTGCAACCTCCTAACATCCTCTTCACAGTTTGCACTGCCACCCAGCTTTGTGTCATCTGCAAACTAGCTAGTGTTGCTTCTAATTACCTCTTCCAAATCATTAATATATATGGTAAACAGTTGCGGCCCCAACACCGAGCCTTGCGGCACTCCACTCGCCATTGCCTGCCATTCTGAAAAGGACCCGTTTACTCCTACTCTTTGCTTCCTGTCTGCCAACCAATTCTCTATCCATGTCAACACTCTACCCCCAATACCATGTGGTCTAATTTTAGTCACCAATCTCCCATGTGGGACCTTATCAAAGGCTTTCTGAAAGTCTAGATACACTACATCCACTGGCTCCCCTTCATCCATTTTACTTGTCACATCCTCAAAATATTCCAGAAGATTAGTCAAACATGATTTCCCTTTCATAAATCCATGCTGACTTGGACTTATCCTTTTACTGCTATCCAAATGCACTGTTATTACCTCTTTAATAATTGACTCCAGCATCTTTCCCACCACCGAAGTCAGGCTAACTGGTCTGTAATTCCCCGTTTTCTCTCTCGCTCCTTTCTTGAAAAGTGGGATAACATTAGCTATCCTCCAATCCACAAGAACTGATCCTGAATCTATTGAACATTGGAAAATGATCACCAATGCGTCCACTATTTCTAGAGCCACCTCCCTGAGGACCCTGGGATGCAGACCATCAGTCCCAGGGGATTTATCAACCTTCAGTCCCATTAGTCTACCCAATACTATTTCTTGCCTAATGAAAATTTCTTTCAGTTCCTCTACCCCCCAGATCCTCTGTCCTCCAATACATCTGGGAGATTGTTTGTGTCTTCCTTAGTGAAGACAGATCTGAAGTACCTGTTCAACTCTTCTGCCATTTCCTTGCTACCCATAATAATTTCACCCGTGTCTGCCGTCAAGGGACCCACATTTGATTTTGCTGACACTTGCGATTTAACCTTCTCCTTCTCAAATTGCAGTTTAAAACTAATCATATTATGATCACTACCTCCAAGCGGCTCCTTTACCTCGAGTTCTCTTATCAAATCTGGTTCGTAGGACAACACTAAATCCAGAATTGCCTTTTCTCTGGTAGGCTCCAGTACAAGCTGCTCTAAGAATCCATCTCGGAGGCACTCCACAAACTCTCTTTCTTGGGGTCCAGAACCAACCTGATTTTCCCAGTCTACCTGCATATTGAAATCCCCCATCACCACAGTGGCATTACCTTTGTTACATGCCAGTTTTAACTCCTGCTGCAACTTACACCCCACATCTGGGTTACTATTTGGGGGTCTGTAGATAACACCAATTAATCTCTTCTTGCCTTTACAATTCCTCAACTTTATCCACAGTGACTCTACCTCATCAGTCCCTATGTCACCCCTCGCAAGGGACTGAATTTTATCCCTCACCAGCAGAGCTACCCCACCGCCTCTGCCCACCTGCCTGTCCTTTCTATAGGATGTAGAGGAGGAGTGGGAGGAGTTGGCTGCGCCTAACGACTGCGGCTCTCTGGCAGTCTGTTTGTCTTTTTTTCTTTTTTTTGTTTGTGTCGGTGTTGGGATGGTTTTTGTTTCTGTTTTTGGCTGTGTATGTGTGGGGGGGGGTGGAGGTGGGGTGGGGTGGGGTGGGGGAAACCTTTCTTTTATTAGGTCTCTTCCCCGGGGCGCAGCTCGCCCGCGGGGCCTTCCATCGCCGGCGCGGCTCGGCCGCTGGACTTAACATCGCCAGCGCGGCTCGGCTGCGGGACGTTTCAGTGCCCGGTGCGGCTCGGCCGCGGGACGTTTCAGTGCCCGGTGCGGCTCGGCTGCGGGACGTTTCGGTGCCCGGTGCGGCTCGGCTGAGGGACGTTTCGGTGCCCGGTGCGGCTCGGCTGCGGGACGTTTCGGTGCCCGGTGCGGCTCGGCTGCGGGACGTTTCAGTGCCCGGTGCGGCTCGGCCGCGGGACGTTTCAGTGCCCGGTGCGGCTCGGCTGCGGGACGTTTCAGTGCCCGGCGCGGATCGGCTGCGGGACTTAACATCGCCGGCGCGGCTCGGCCGCGGGACGTTTCAGTGCCCGGTGCGGCTCGGCCGCGGGACGTTTCGGTGCCCGGTGCGGCTCGGCCGCTGGACTTAACATCGCCCGGTGCGGCCGCGGGACGTTTCGGTGCCCGGGGCGGCTCGGCCGCGGGGCCTTCCATCCCCTTGCAGGGGCTGTGCGTGTCGGTTGCCTCGGTAGGGGTCGAGCTGTCTGTCCGTGGGTGCGGGGGGAGGAGAGGGGAAGTTTTGAAGTTTTGTTGCCTCCATCACAGTGAGGGGGTGTTTGGAGTCACTGTGATGGATGTTTGTGTTGGGGTCGTGTGTCCTGTGTTCTTTTCTGTGACTGCTGAAATTTCGTTCGGTGTTGTGCCGAATGACAATAAAGTTTTGTTATGTTATGTTATGTTATATGTATAACCCTGAATATTAAGTTCCCAGGCCCGATCCTCCTGCAGCCACGTCTCTGTAATCCCCACAATGTCATATCTACCAACCTCTAACTGAACCTCAAGCTCATCTACTTTACTTCTTATACTTCGCGCATTCATATACAATACTTTCAATTCCTTACTCATCTCACCCTTCACATCGATCCCTATTACATTTGGCCATACTCTCCTATCGCTTTGTGAGCTTTCTTTCCCGTTAACTCTGGGGTCATTAACTATCCCTTTACTCTCTTTCCCTTTAACTCCATCCTTGACTATCCCATTTGCCCCCCCCCCCCCCCCCCCCCCACCTCCTTATTTAGTTTAAAACCACCCATGTAGCAGTGGCAAACCTGCCCGCCAGAATGCTGGTCCCCCGCCTGTTAAGGTGCAATCTGTCCCTTTTGTACAATTCCCCCTTACCCCATACAGTTCTGTGGGCTAATTGGCCTCTATAAATTATAAATTGGCCCTAGTGTGTGGTATAAGGCTAGTATACAGGGTCAGACGCAGTTGCCTGAAGGGCCTGTTTCCATGATGTATCTCTAAAGTCGAAAGTCAAATTCTGAAACCACTTATCTGGCCATGAAAAGTAAAATAAGTGGCGATCTAGCTGCAATGTACTGACTACTGGTTCGTGAGATTTGTTTGGTCATGAATGTTGTAAGACTGGAGCTAAATTCTGCTACATGTCATTGTGAAAATCATTAGGAAGTAAAAGTCCCCCTGTTACTTATAAGACAGAGGCCATAATCCATGTACTTTAAATGAGTTCAGTAGCAAGCAAAGGAGCCTCATGTAAAAGTCAAGTCAAGTCAAGTCAATTTTATTTGTATAGCACATTTTAAAACAACCAACGTTGACCAAAGTGCTGTACATCAGTTCAGTTACTAAGAAACGAACATACAATGGCACACAAACATAACAGCACATACATAAACAGTTCACAGCGCCCCCTCAGAGGGCCTCAAACGCTAGGGAGTAGAAATAGGTTTTGAGCCTGGACTTAAAGGAGTCGATGGAGGAGGCAGTTCTTGTACTTGTAAAAGTGTACTTGTAGCATAAGGCACACTGTTAGTAACATCTCATTAGTATATAGTGTTGAACACAAATATAACTGTGACTTCCTATCTTACTTACGCCTGAAGAAGGAAGATGAGGCATCCTGTCAGTATCTAGTCTCCCTGCCTGACAGACACAGAAGAATCCTCACACACCTCACTCCATCTATTTTCCGGGCTCGGGATATTTATTTTACAATCAATGTGAAAATTAGTTTAGTTTAGTTTAGTTTAGTTTAGTTTAGTTTAGTTTAGTTTAGTTTAGTTTAGTTTAGTTTAGTTTAGTTTAGTTTAGTTTAGTTTAGTTTAGTTTAGTTTAGTTTAGTTTAGTTTAGTTTAGTTTAGTTTAGTTTAGTTTAGTTTAGTTTAGTTTAGTTTAGTTTAGTTTAGAGAAACAATGCAGAATCCTGTACACAGATCCCTGTACACTAACACAATCCTACACACTCAAGGGACAGTTTACAATTTTACCAAGCCAATTAGCCTACAAACCGATACGCCTTCAGAGTCGGGGGGGGGAAACAGGATATCCCGGAGAAAACCCACGCAGGTCACGGGGAGAACGTACAAACTCCATACAGACAGCACCCGTAGTCAGGATTGAACCTGGGTCTCTGGCGCTGTGTGGCAGCAACGCCCGGAGTTGTGGGCGTGTAGCTCCACAAACACCTCTGAAAAATATGTTTGAAATGAGCGATTGGTTCAGATATAATTAAAATCTTTCTCCCTCACCATAAACCTCTGTCTTCTGACTCTTGATTCCACTACTCTGGGTAAAAGACACCGTGCCTTTACCCGAACGATTCCTCTCATGATCATAGAAGTTTCCGGAAGTGGTTGCGCTGCCATGCGGCTGCGGCTCGCCGGCAGTCTGTTTGTCTTTTTTCGTTTTTTGTCTATGTGTTAGTGTTAAATGTGTGTAGTAGTCTATTTTAGCTGGGTATATGTAGGGGGTGGGGGAAACCTTTCTTTTTTTTAAATCTCTTCCTTGACGGAGATGCGACCCTTTTCCAAGTCGTATCTCTGTGGCGCTGCGGCCTAACACTGTGGAGTGGGCGGCCTCCAGCTGGGATAGATCCTGAGGGCTCCGGTCGCAGGGCCAGGACTTACCATCTCGGAGCTGGCCGACTATCGGAGGCTGCAGCTTCACCTCCGGAGGCTCGGTCCCGGGCCCTGTGGACTGCAACATTGGGAGCTCGCAGGTCCCTGGCAGGCGACCGGCTCCAGCCGTGGCAGCTTACACCGCCCCGTCGGAGGGCTTGATCGACCCCCTTGCAGGACCGTGGCCCAGCGCGGCTCAGCCGCAGGACTTTTCATCGCCCGACTCGGCTCGGCCGCGGGACCTTCCATCACCTTGCGGGGGCTGCACGAGTCGGGAGCCTCGGTCGCCTCGGCAGAAGTCGAACTATCTGTCCATGGGAGAAGCATGGGGGAAGAGAGAAGACATTTTCTTGCCTTCCATCACAGTGAAGGGGTGTCTGGAGGAATCACAGCAGCGGCTGACTAGCAGTCTGTCCGTCTTTTTTTTCCCTTTTTTTGTTGTGTGTCGGTGTTGGGATGGTTTTTATATATATTTTTTTGGTTGTGTATGTGTGGGAGGGGGCGGTGGTGTGGGTGGGTGGGTGTGAGGGGGGGGGAACTTTTCTCTTCCTCACGGCGCGGGGTGCGGCTCGGCTGCAGGGCCTAACATCGACCGCTGCGGTTTGGCCGCTGGACTTTACATCACCCGGTGCGGCTTGGCTGCTGGACTTTACATCCTGGGGCGGCTTGGCCGCTGGACTTTACATCCCGGTGCGGCTTGGCCGCTGGACTTAACAGTGCCCGGTGCAGCTCGGCTGCGGGGCTTAACATCGCCCGGTGCAGCTCGGCTGCGGGACTTTTCACCGCTGGTGCGGCTCGGCTGCGGGACTTAACATCGCCCGTGCGGCTCGGCCGCGGGGCTTAACATCGCCCGGTGCAGCTCGGCTGCAGGGCTTTTCATCGCTGGTGCGGCTCGGCTGCGGACTTGACATCGCCCGGTGCGGCTCGACCACGGGACTTAGCTGCGCAAGGCTTGGTCGCGGGCCTTTCATCGCCCGGTTCGGCCGCGAGACGTTTCAGCGCCCGGTGCGGGGACTGTGCGGGTCGGTCGGGGACGAGCTGTCTGTCCGTGGGCGTGGGGAAGAGAGTGGAAGTTTTGTTGCCTCCATCACAGTGAGGGGGTGTTTGGAGTCACTGTGATGGACGTTTGTGTTGGGGTCATGTGCCTTGTGTTCTTTTTTTTTTCTATGACTGCTATGTAGTTTCGTTCGGTACTTCGGTACCGAACGACAAATAAAGCTCTGTTATATACCTGTTATGGATTTTTGTGTTAAAATTGTGTGTCTTGTGTTTTTTACTCTGTACTGTTGTGGCTGCGTGGCAAATGATTTTCGTTCAATTCATTTTGAATGACAATAAAGGCATATTATTATTATTATTATTATTATTATTATTATTATTATCTATGCTGCTATAAGATCACCGCTCAGCCTCCGATGCTCCAAAGAATAAAGTCCTAACAGGGTGCCCTAACAGGGTGCCCAAAACTGATCACAATACTCGAAATATGGCCTCACCAACGTTGTGTGAATGTAAAGCGAACAAATAATGGACATTGTTCAAAAGGACACAAAGTGCTGGGGTAACTCAGCAGGTCAGGCAGCATCCCTGGAGAGCATGGGCAGTTGGCGTTTTGGGTTGGGACCTGAGATGGGCAATGTTCATTTGCAAAGATGCAGTGTTGGCTGCCAGGTGGTATTGGGTTAGTAATCAGAGCACAGTATTGATACAACAATCAAGAGTGCACAAATTCAACAATATTCAGTGGAAACATATCATTAAGGAATTCTTCAAATATTACTATGGAGGTATATAACATTCTGAGAGGCATTGATGTGGTAGATCGGCAGTGTGTGTTTCCCATAATGAGAGTGTCTAAATCTCGAGGGCATAAGTTTAAGATGAGAGGGAGGAGGTTGAAAAAGAATCTGAGGGGTTACATTTTTCACATAAATAGCAGTTGGTATCTTGAATAACCACCAGTTACTGGTGATAACAGCTACAGTTTAGTCTAGTTTAGTTTAGTTTATTGTCATGTGCACAGAGGTACAGTGAAAAGCTTTTGTTCCATGCTAACCAGTCAGCGGAAAGACCATACATGATTACAATCGAGCCGTCCACAGTGTACAGATACATGCTAAGGGAATAACGTATCTGTACACTGTTAATGGCTCGATTGTAATCATGTATCGTCTTTCCGCTGACTGGTTAGTATGCAACAAAAACCTTTCACTGTACCTCCGTACACGTGACAATAAACTTTAAAATATACTAGCCCTGCTGTTTGCAAGTGAATAAGGCCCACCTGAAGGCAAATCTGTCAATGGGAAAGTCATGGTTACAGAGTGAGACTCATAGAAATAGGAATAATACAGCATAGAAATAGGTCCTTCGACCCACCTTGTCTGAGTCGACCATAGTGCTTACCTATACGAGTTCAACTCACCCACATTTGGTCTATAATCTTCTTAATATAAGGCAGACAACGTGTGACTCACAAAACAGCTTGTGCAGATGACAGTGCCCAGGAAGTAAAGGTTGCCACTTTGGGAGCTTCTTTCAAAGAAACCTGATAACAACCTGTTATGGCGAGTCTGGAGGCTCGTTCTTTGTTGAAGAAGTTTATTGCGACAGCAATATTCGATCACAAAGTTTACTTAACGAGATTACAGACAACCATTAAAACTAACTGTTCACTTCGAAGACGTCTCCCAACTGACTCTTTTGGGCGCCAAAACCGCACGTGACGACGCTGTCCAATCAGCAGTCTCACTCCCTGGACCAATCCTTACGGTCGCACCCACACGTGACCTTGCTGGCCAATCTGAGGGTTCGACACTTAGGACCACTCTCTATGGTCGCTACACTGTCCCTAAATACCACCAAGACCAAGGAGCTAATCATCAACTTCCGTAGGTCACACAACGGGGAATACGCCCCGATCTTTAGATTTTTAGATTTAGATTTAGAGATACAGCGCGGAAACAGGCCCTTCGGCCCACCGAGTCCGCGCTGCCCAGCGATCCCCGCACATTAACACTATCCTACACACACTAGGGACAATTTTTACATTTACCCAGTCAATTAACCTACAAACCTGTACGTCTTTGGAGTGTGGGAGGAAACCGAAGATCTCGGAGAAAACCCACGCAGGTCACAGGGAGAACGTACAAACTCCGTACAGACGGCACCCGTAGTCGGGATCGAACCTGAGTCTCCGGCGCTGCATTCACTGTATCAACGGGGACAGTGTGGAGAGAGTGTCCAGCTCCAAGTTTCTGGGCACTCACATTTCGGAGGACCTAACATGGTCCACTAACACTGCTGCGCTGGTCAAGAAGGCACAGCAACGACTGTTCTACCAAAGAACACTGAAAAAGTCTGGTCTACCCCAACAGCTGCTGATGACATTCTACTGCTGCACCATAGAGAGCATCCTAACACATGGCATCCCTGTGTGGTATCTCAGCTGCACGGAGGCAGAGAGGAAAGCTCTTCAGCGGGTAGTCCATAGAGCTCAGAGGACCATCGGAACACAGCTACCAGCCTTGGAGGGCATCTACAACACACGATGCCTCAGAAAAGCCATCAGCATCCACACAGACTCTTCACACCCCTGCAACAGTTTGTTCGAACTTCTAACATAGGGCAGACGATACAAGGCCTTCTACGCCCGCACCTCCAGACTCAGGAACAGCTTCATCCCCAGGGCCATAGCTGCTATGAACCGGTCCTGCTGAGCCGGATGGTCACATCGCACAGTGAACCGGCACAGACCTACTTGCACTTTATTCTGTTTTAAAACTGTTACAATTTGTTTCATTGGGTTGTTTAAATTAATACTGACTAGCTAATTAATTTATTGCATCGTATGGGAGGCGCATTCCCAATCTCGTTGTACCCCTGTACAATGACAATAAAGATATGTTGTATTGTATTGTACTGTATTGTAAGTTACTGCTGTGCATTTTATCGATGATCGTTGTAAATGACAGCAAGTCAAACTATCAAAGGACAATTGTAACTTAGCAATTGATGTATCGAACACTACAATAATATCTAAGCAACAGTGGAGTGTTGAAAGAGTTAAATCAGACGGCACGGCAGTCGGTGCAGCATTAGAGTTGCTGCCTTACAGCATCAGAGACCCGGGTTCGATCCTAACTATGGGCGCTGCCTGTACAGAGTTTGTACGTTCTCCCCGTGACCTGCGTGGGTTTTCTCCGGGTGCTCCACTTTCCTCCCACACTCCAAAGTCGTGCAGGTTTGTAGGTTAAATGGCATTGGTAAAAATGTAAATTGTCATTAGTTTGTGTAAGACAGTGCTAGTGTCCGGGGTGATCGCTGTTCGGCGTGGACTCGGTGGGCTGGAGGGCCTGTTTCCGTACTGTATCTCTCATGTCTAAAGTCTAAAGTCATTCGTCAGTGAGTGGTGTTAACCATGGGTTGGTTGACTCCTAGCTACGTTGCTACAGGGTGGTGCAAGATGAAAAGTGGATACGTACTCAGAGGGAGATGGCAAATTCAAAGCCCCAGTCAGCTTGCCAATTACTGCACATCTCCTGAGCTGTGTGCCTGAGAGAATCGCTGACAGAGGCCCAGGAGCAGGAGGCATGGAGGGAGATATGAGGAAAATATAACAAGGCAGAAATAGCATGACAAATAAAAATAAATGATAAAGGCTGTTCATTGAAGTGCTGGAGGTTTTAATGGGGAACTAAGTATTGAAATAATAATGCAGCTACCTTGCCAATAATAATATTGCACGTCAGGGTTATAAAGATTTAACAGCATTCAGTGGAGTAGTTTAATATTCAGAATAAACAGTTGCATCTGGCTTTAGTACCAGCACAACTTCCATATAAAATTACTGGCACTGGTCAATACCAAAATACAGGGCTCATTCACATTGTTAAATGCAGTCCATGGACAAATATATAAAGTATCATAATATGTACCAAACCACAGTCACTGGCCTGGAACCTTTGTCAGGTAAGTCACGCTAAATGATCCTGAAAATCGGTGCTTCCTACCGGCCTTGGTTTCATGTGTAGCAAAGAACTGCAGATGTTGGTTTACACCGAAGATAGACACAGAGTGTCGGAATAACTCAACAGGTCAGGCAGCATCTCTGGAGAAAAATGATATGTGATGTTTCGGGTCGGGACCCAAAGACGTACAGGTATGTAGGTTAATTGGCTGGGCAAATGTAAAAATTGTCCCTAGTGGGTGTAGGATAGTTTTAGTGTGCGGGGATCGCTGGGCGGCACAGACCCGGTGGGCCGAAGGGACTGTTTCTGCGCTGTATCTCTAAATCTAAAAAAAATCTTAAAAAAACCTTCTTCAGACTATAATGCTTCAGACTGTAATATAATGGTGTGTCTTCAGAACTGAGTCACCTGGCGGCACGGTGGCGCAGCGGTAGAGTTGCTGCCTTGCGGGCGCCCGAGACCCGGGTTCGATCCTGACTATGGGTGCTGTCTGTGCAGAGTTTGTACGTTCGCTCCATGAACTGCGTGGGTTTTCTTCAGGAGCTCCGGTTTCCTCCCACACTCCAAAGACGTACAGGTTCGTAGGCTAATTGGCTTGGTATAATTGTAAATTGTCACCAGTGTAGAGTAGTGTTAGTGTACGGCATTGCTGGGTGGCGTGGACTCAGTGGGCAGAAGGGCCTGTTTCCACACTGTATCTCTAAACTAAACTAAACTCTGAAAAATCACCCGTCCTGCAGTCATGGACTTCAGCCACCCCTCTGCCGCCAGTCAGAGATCACATCTCCAACATTCCAAGACCATCTTTTCGTTGGTTACATTGAACACTTTCTGTTCTGTTCCAAATGTATCCTGGCACCACCCCCCAACTCTATCGCCACAACATCAACAATGGCATTGGGTCTGCCACTGGCACCCATGCAGAACACACCAGGTTCACCAACCTCCCACCAACAAAGTAAAGGTGAAGGAGGAAATACTTCCATGACAGTATTCCTGCAGGAGATATTGGATACGTTAGAACTGATATCACGGAGACAGAGAGAGGTTGCTGCAGTAGGTCACCGGGGCCTAAAGGGATGCATGCCAGGAGTTTGAGGGAAGACATCACATAGACCGGTGAGCCGAACATGCGGTAGGTAAATTACTGGTGAGGATTCTGAGGAATAAGATATATATGCATCTGGGTAGCGATGGGCTCAGGAGGTGGAGTCAGCATGGTCTTGCATATGGAAGATCGACTCTCACAAATGTGATTGAGTTGTTTGAAGATGTAACCAAGATGGTTGATGAGGGAAAGGCGATAGACAATGTCTACATGGACTTCATGAAACTAGGTCCTTGATGAGGTAGAGTTGCTGCCTTACTGTGCCAGAGACCTGGGTTTGATCCTGACTACAGGTGCACAGAGTTTGTGCGTTCTTCCTGTGACCTGCGTGGGTTTTCCTCGGTTCCCACACTGAAGAAAGTATAGGTTTGTCAGCTAATTAGCTTGGTGTAATTGTAAATTGTCCCTAGTGTGTGTAGGATAGTGTTTAGATTTTAGATTTAGATTTCGAGATACAGCGCAGAAACAGGCCCTTCGGCCCACCGGGTCCGCGCCGCCCAGCGATCCCCACACATTAACACTATCCTACACCCACTAGGAACGATTTTTTAAAAAACATTTGCACAGCCAATTAACATACAAACCTGTACGTCTTTGGAGTGTGGGAGGAAACCGGAGATCCCGGGGAAAACCCACGCAGGTCACAGGGAGAACGTACAAACTCCGTACAGTACAGCACCCGTAGTCAGGATCGAACCTGAGTCTGTAAGGCAGCAACTCTACCGCTGCGCCACTGTGTCGCCCGTGTTAGCACATGGATTACTGGTTGGCACGGACACAGTGGGCCGAAGGGCCTGTTTCCACACTGTATCACTAAACTAAACTAAACTAAACTAAACAAAACAGTACATCGATGTCCAGCCTCTGCTACAGAAGAATCTACAGATGTGACACAGGCAGCTAAAAGCATTAATAAGACAATGTGCGCACTCGTTCATTCAACACACCCACCAGTATCTAGAGCTGGGCCCAATAACTTTATAAACCAAAAGCCAAACAGCTACTTCATGTGCTATTGCTGCATTAATACTCCAACCACTGCTCTTCATCACAGTCCCCTCACACCAGCCCTCCTTTACAATACCTACCCTTGCCCATCGCCCATACCCACCATGCCCTCTCTTCACTGCCACATCCACAGGACCACAGACTCAGCTGATTTTCTTTCTCATTGAAACGTATTGAATAGTAAAAGGCCTGGAAAGAGTGGACGTGGAGAAGATGTTTCCACTAGTAGGAGAGTCTAGGACCAGAGGTCACAGCCTCAGAATAAAGAGGAGGGATTTCTGTTATCAGAGGGTGGTGAATCTGTGGAACTCATTGGCTCGGACAGCTGTGGAGACCGTCAATGGATATTGTTAAGGCAGATAGATTCTTGATTTAGTGTCGGTGTCAGGGGTTATGGGGAGGAGAATGGGGTTAGGAGGGAGAGATAGATCAGCCATGATTGAATGGCAGAGTGGACTTGACGGGCCGAATGGCCTAATTCTGCTCCTATCACTTCCGAACGAGGAACAACAGGCCACCTGAATCTGCAGCTGCATTCACAATTCTTGAATACTATCTGCGTATCTGGGTAGGAAAAAAACTGCAGATGCTGGTTTAAATCGAAGGTAGACACAAAATGCTGGAGTAACTCAGCGGGTCAGGCAGCATCTCCAGCATTTTGTGTCTACCTTGCGCATCTGAGTGATGGGCAGAATTACCGTTGCCTTGTTCCTGCCCTCTTGTCGGGACCTCCTCAGTACAGGCACAACTCAAGGCACAGACAGACCATCATCCTTCAATGACTCCCTGTTCTAACGCTGACCTTAATGTAAACTCGGCAAACTGTGCCCGGTTTATTAGCTTACCCATGGGATGTTATAAAATTCCAGTCTATATCTGATGCTCTATGTTCTGATTACTCTGTTTACAGTTCTTGGTATTCAAAATGTAAATCAATTTGCTTTCCGCTGATGTTTTGAGGACCTGGTGAGACTGACTCTGTGTGTGTTTTAGAGCTGGAAGGATAAATTGGACTTGGATAACAAGTAGAATCAACAGCTGCAGGTAAGGACGACTTAGGCAGGCGGGTCAGTACATTACATAATGCATGAGCAGCAACTCACTTAAGCTTCTGAAATCTACAGTAAAGCTTTTAAATGGGAGGCCACACATCAACAGAGTGAGTGAAAGGTCTGCTCTATCAAGTCCATTCTATTGAGCAAACGTTGGGATGAAATCAATGCCTGGGCAAATATCTGTATTTCTGCACGGTGTTTTTTTGAGTGCCTTTTAACAGGTCCTATAGAATGCCTTAAAGTGTTTGCTTCAAGGGTTTAGTTCATGTCATTTGCTGAGACTGAAAAAAGCTGTCTTTTATTTTGTTCTTTAATCAATTATTTACAATAATATTTACAGTATGAAATAAATCAAAGCAAAATTCATCACCATAGTGCATCAAACAAATATACTAAATAAACTTCTGTACAACGATATTGCCATCCTTATTGAGGATGCATTACATCCCCCGGCAGTCCCGTAAATCCATCATGGAGCCCGTGGACAGCGCGTAGTCCCCTTTTAAAACCACCCGGGCGCAGGAGTAACCCCGGAAAAGGGGCAGGCAGACGGCTCGGGCAGAGCCCTCTTCCGCCTGGCGCTATCTATGACTTGCCATGGCCAAGAAACCTGTCTTAATACTCTCTGTTATCTTTCAACATTTCACCAACGGGCATTCACCACCCAATGGGTCTGCTCTAGGCAATGCCCAAAACATTGACCCAACACGCAAAATGCTGGGGAAACTCTGTAGGGTGGCACAGTGGTGCAGCTGGTAGAGTTGCTGCCCCACAGCGCCGGAGACCCTGGTTCGATCCTCACCCTAGTGTGGAGTCTGTGTGGAGTTTGCACATCCCCTCCGTGACCACGTGGGTTTCCTCCGGGTGCTCCGGTTTCTTCCCACATCCAAAAGACGTGAGGATTTGTAGGTGAATTGGCCTCTGTAAATTGCCCCCACTATGGTAAAGTGGGATAACATAGAAGCAGTGTGAACAGCTGATCGATGACCAGCATGGGCTTGGTGGGCTGAAGGCCTGTTTCCATGCTGTATCTTTCAAACGTTCCATAAACTCAGCGGGTCAGGTGGCATCTGTGGAGGGAAAGGAAAGGACATTCCATCCTGAGATGCTGCCTGACCCGTTGAGTTCCTCCAGGTCTTTGTGCTTTGCTGAAGATTCCGGCTTCTGCAGTTGCTGGTGTCTCCATGCATCGATCGACCTAGACTGGCACCAGCAGTGCCTTGCCCTGTGGTCCTGCCTAGACTGGCATTTTGCCCACTGCACCATCCCACCCTTACCACTGTTCGTTGAATAGCCTTGAAAGTTTGGAATAGAAATGTGTTAGTATGACATGGGTGAATGTAAAATAGAGAAGTTTGTAATTTAGACAATAGACAATAGACAATAGGTGCAGGAGTAGGCCATTCGGCCCTTCGAGCCAGCACTGCCATTCAATGTGATCATGGCTGATCATTCTCAATCAGTACCCCGTTCCTGCCTTCTCCCCATACCCCCTGACTCCGCTATCCTTAAGAGCTCTATCTAGCTCTCTCTTGAATGCATTCAGAGAATTGGCCTCCACTGCCTTCTGAGGCAGAGAATTCCACAGATTCACAACTCTCTGACTGAAAAAGTTTTTCCTCATCTCCGTTCTAAAACTGTGGCCCCTTGTTCTGGACTCCCCCAACATTTGGAATATGTTTCCTGCCTCTAACATGTCCGACCCCTTAATAATCTTATATGTTTCGATAAGATCCCCTCTCATCCTTCTAAATTTCAGTGTATACAAGCCTAGTCGCTCCAGTCGTTCAACATTTGACAGTCATATAATTAGCATTTAAAAAGTCCACATTTTATTTCATTTTGGCTTTAACGATAAGAGTATACACCCTTCAAGCCTGCTCCGTCATTCATTAAGATCCTGACTGATCTTCAAAATGGTGCCATTTTCTAGAACAATCTCTATGCTGCTTGATTAACTCCCACACGTCGATCAGTCTTTGCTTTGAATCAACGTAATAACTCAGCCTCCACCACCCATCAGGATAGAGAATTCCAAAGTCTCTACGCCTTCTGAATGAAGAGATTTTTCCTTGTCTCGGTGCAAAACAGCAGATTCCCAATTCAGAACCTGCCCCTCTAGTCCCAGGCTGCTCATTCAAAGCGAACATCCTCCCCTCATCTCAGCTGTCAGATACTTTCAGAATGTTTTAAGCTTCAAAGAACTCTCACATCATTCTTCTAAACTACAGTGAATACAGTTCCAGTCTACATAAAATGCTGGAGTAACTCAGCGGGCCAGGCAGCATCTCGGGAGAGAAGGAATGGGTGACCCTTCTTCGAAGGGTCTCAACCCGAATCATCACCCATTCCTTCTCTCCCGAGATGCTGCCTGACCCGCTGAGTTACTCCAGCATTTTTTGTCTACCTTTGATTTAAACCAGCATCTGCAGTTATTTTCCCTCCAGTCTACACCATTGTGCTTTATACACCACACCAGCCTTCCCTAGAACACTCCCAGTCCTCACAATTCCTGACTCCCCAATTGACCAAAAGCCTTAAATGATCGAGCGCATCGTCAATGACCGTGACTCTAAAGGTTCATGACCGACTGAGAGAAGAGCAGCTCGTGTAATGGTGGTGGGGGAGGATGAGAAATTGGGGTAACATTGAAGTAGTGTGAGCAAGTGCTCGCTGGCCACTGGGCGATGGTGTCGGAGGCTGCTGGGCCCAGCGCGATGCATGGTTGCCGCTGCTCCGTGTGGCCGCTGCACGCTGCGCTCGACATGCTCCCTCACCCGGCTACCCCACGCCTCACCCTCCCGCCCCAACACCATGGCCTGTGGTCACTGCAACCAACCACTGCTCCCTCCCGCAGCCACCGTGCACTGTGGTCACCATCCCACTTCCCCAAACTGACACCAAGCCTTAGGGCGCTGTGTGAGCGTGTGGGGGGTGAGCTCACCAACTTGCCCTTCGCCCGCCAACACCACCATCCTGAGACTAACTATCAGGAGAGGATTCAGTGGTTGGGAGAATAATTAGCAGTGTTTGGTTTAGTTTCCGTTTAGCTGAGAGATACAGCATGAAAACAGGCCCTTCGGCCCACCAAGTCGATGCCAACCATTGATCACCCGTGCTACAGAGAAAGAGGAAAGGCATTGCTGTGATGGCTGTATTAGGATTCAATCTAATACAGATGGTCTCAATGTTGAGATCTATCATCTGCACTCCATGGATCAGGCGGCATCATCCCTGGAGAAAAAGTATAGGTGATGTTTTGGGTCGAGACCCTTCTTCAGACTGGGTGCCTTCAAACTTCAGCTTTTTGTGTCTATTGTATTTGGGCAATTTCCCCTTTGCTCCATCCATTAAACTTGAGTTTGACTTGATTGACTTGCTGTCTAGCGTTATCTGATCTGTTTGGATAGCATACGGAAAAAGCTTTTCACTGTACCTCAGTGCACATCACAATAATAATAAACCTAAACCTGGCCAGATCAGCCTGCTTCTGTGCCATAATAATGTCTGATTTAAAATGCACCAATACACATGTCAAATATATCAGTTACAAATGGGCAATGTCAACATGAAACTTCACCTCCAAGCAGCAACTTAATAAGTACGTTTGCAGGGCCAGATGCTGAGTGTGGATAATTTCTTCATAATTCACGATGTTCACCTCATTAACTGAAATCCTGTTGATCTGTACAAAGTTCTGCATGTTCCCTGAGAGTGAGCATTAAGCAAAACGCTGAGGGAAGGGAAATTATTTTTGACCACCTTGAAAAGTTCATTTTAGGATAGGGTACAAACATCCTTTCGTACAAAAGTAAAATCGGGAGAAAAATATATCTCTGGGTAATAACGAGCCCAACATAAATATGTCCGCAATTCCCCAGCATGACTGTCAAAATGAACACAATGCACGACCCAGTTTTAACCCGTGAAATGTCACTACACATATGGAGCCTTAGAGTAACACAGCACAGAAACAAACCCAACTCATCCATGCCAACCAAGATGCCCAATCTAGGTTAGTCCCATTCGCCGGCGTTTGGCCCACATCCCACTAAAACCTTTCCAATCCATGTATCAGTCCAAATGTATTTTAAATGTTGTTATAATATATAATATCATTGTTATGATGGGTAGAGTTGCTGCCTTACAGCATTGGAGACCCGGGTTCCATCCTGACCACGGGTGCTGTCTGTACAGTTTGTACGTTCTCGCCATGACCAGCGTGGGTTTTCTCTGGGAGCTCCAGTTTCCTCCCACACTCCAAAGACGTACAGGTTTGTGGGCTAATTGGCTTCGGAAAAATTGTTAAATGTCCCTAGTGTGTGTAGGACAGTGCCAGTGTGCGGGGATCGCTGGTCGGCGCGGTGGGCTGAAGGGCCTATTTCCACACTGTGTCTCTAAACGAAACTAAGCAAAAAAATAATACCTGCCTCAACTACCTGCTCTGGTAGCTTGTTCCACATACCCATCTCCCTCTGACTGAAAATGTTGCCCCTCAGGTTCCTAAATGACTAAATCTTTCCCCTCTCAGCTTCTAGTAATGAGGATTTACACCTCTGTTCTGGTGTCAGACTGAAACGATGGAACTCCTGAAGTGTGACTTAGGAAGATAATTTAAAATTGTAGAAAAGCAAATAATTTCAAATATCACAGCAAACAATTCTGGAAACACACAGAACATCAGACAGTATTTATGATGAGAAAAATCATGCGTTGATCAATTTATAAGAATTTGACATCAAGGAAATTGTGAGCAGTTTTGGGCCCCGTATCTGGGGAAGGATGTGCTGGAGTTGGATAGGGTCCAGAGGAGGTTTACAAGAATGATCCCAGAAATGAGTGAGTTGACATGTGTTGACCTGTTTGTCGGCACTGGGCCTGCACTCGCTGGAGTTTAGAAGGATGAGGGGGGACCTCATTGAAATTTACCGAATTGTGAAGGGCCTGGACAGAGTGGATGTGAAGAGGATGTTTCCACTAGTGGGAGAGTCTAGGACCAGAGGTCACAGCCTCGGAATAAGAAGACATACCATTAGAAAGGACATGAGGAGGAATTTCTTTAGTCAGAGGATGGTGAACCAGTGGAATTCATTGCCACAGAAGGCTGTGGACACCAAGTCAATGGATATTTTTAAGGCCGAGTTTGATAGATTCTTGACTAGTACGGGATTGAGAGGGAGAGATAGATCAGCCATGTGTAAGAAAGTACTGCAGATGCTGGTTTAAATCGAAGGAAGATACAAAATGCTGGAGTGACTCAGCGGGACAGGCAGCATCTCTGGAGAGAAGGAATGGGTGACGTTTCGGGGTCGAGACCCTTCTTCAGGCCTCTCCAGAGATGCTGCCTGTCCCGCTGTGTTACTCCAGCATTTTGTGTCTACAATAGATCAGCCATGATTGAATGGCAGAGTAGACTTGATGGGCCAAATGGCCTAATTCTGCTCCTAATACTTATGAAATGAACTGAGGGAATTGGGTGTTGGGCTGCAGGGTTGATGACATGAATCAGTTGTGATCCTTGTCAATGTGGAACAAAGTTTTAAGTGCCTCTAGGCCTCTTGCTGCTTCTGTTACTAATGTCCCGTGTAGTGACTTCAAGAATGAGTTGTGTATAACTTTCACATATATTTAGTACAGAACAATGACATTCATACTTGCAGTAACATAACAGGTTTGCATTCACTATACTCATGGATAACATTAAAAAATGATAAACCAATAATCCCTTTAACTTATAATCAATATTTTAGTGCAGCTTCACTCCTTACTGTTGATGCAGAATTCATTTCAATATTATTTGCATCCACAGTGATAATTTAAATCATTCCCTTCTGTATTTTTAGGAAAGCTCCTCAAAATTCAATGAAAATGTTCCAGATAAATTAAATATTGCACCTCGAATGTGCAATAGAAATTTCATTTTTAATGAAGGGGCGGAACAGTGGTGCAGCGGTGGAGTTTTATAGAGATATAAGCGCGGAAACAGGCCCTTTCGGCCCACCGGGTCCTGGCCGACCAGCGATCCCCGCACATTAACACTATCCTACACCCACTAGGGACAATTTTTACATTTACCAAGCCAATTAACCTACAAACCTGGGAGTGTGGGAGGAAACCGAAGATCTCAGAGAAAACCAACACAGGTCACTGGAAGAATGTGCAAACGCCCATAGTCAGCGCCCATAGTCAGGATGGAACCCGGGTCTCCGGCGCTGCATTTGCTGTAAGGCAGCAACTCTACCGCTGCACCACCGTGGTACGGGTGTTGCTGCCTTACAGCGCCAGAGACTCGGGTTCAATCCTGACTACGGGTGCTGTCTGTACGGAGTTTGATCGTTCTCGCTGTGATTTGCATGGGTTTTGCCCGGGTGAGCCCGTTTCCTCCCACACTCCAAAGACGTACAGGTTTGTTGGTTAATTGGCTTTGGTAAAAATTGCAAATTGTCCCTCGTGTGTAGGATGGCGTTAGTATTCAGGATCGCTGGTCGGTGTAGACTTGGTGGGCCGAAGGGCCTGTTTCTGCACTGTATCTCTAAACTAAAGTAAATTCTAAACTAAATAAATTGATATCCTTTTCATGACTGCCCACTTGCACCCAGGTCAGTGATAGTGGTTATACATTAATACTGTAAAAACTGGTCTGGAATAAGGATGCAGAAAGAAAACTGAATATGGCTTTCCATTCTAACTTTAGTTAACTCAATGGAGAAAGAAATCTCCTCAATTTCTGTAGTTTTGTTTGGTTAATTGAGTGATTTACGAAGAGTAATTCACTTCAGATGATAATGAGGCCATGTTACTACAAAAGGCAACGTGACAGAATACTGCTTATAAAAAAGACTGCAAATGAGAGGATGAGAATGAACATAACACATTTGTTTCTTCGCTAACGCTGTTTACAAGAATGTTGGAGAAGTCACGTAATGGAATTCTTCAGTGTAACTTAAGATAAGATTTAGTTAAGATTCTCTGAAGTGTTTTGGAGTGACTGGATTGAACACAGTGTAAAACCTTTTTTTTCCAAACTGCCTCTTGACACTTAGGTTCTTTTGGCAAACAGAAAAAGGATACTTACTGCCTCTTTGACCCGGCCGCCACAACACAAAGCACCTCTCACCGAGTGAAGAATGCCCCGAAAATAGTTTTAATGACTCCTGACTGTGGCAGCTGAGACATTCCTTTAAGCTCGGGTCAGAAAGGCCACAGACATCACAGAGCAATTAGTGATGTCTGGCTGAGACACAGGCGGCATCTTCCTGTGCTCTCTCAATGTGATGGCGAAAGTGATGGCCAGGGGCTCAAAAACCACCAGGCTGTTCAACGTTTGGTAAACATAACCGCTTTTGATTAGCATGGAAGCAAAGAAAAATGATCACCAATGTATCTGGGATTGAAGTGGCTTTATTAGTTCCCACCATATCTATCGGTAACACTGCTGCGCTGGTCAAGAAGGCACAGCAACGACTGTTCTACCTAAGAACACTGAAGACGTCTGGTCTACCCCAACAGCTGCTGACGACATTCTACCGCTGCAGCGTAGAGAACATCCTAACACATGGCATCCCTGTGTGGTATCTCAGCTGCACGGAGGCAGAGAGGAAAGCTCTTCAGCGGGTAGTCCATAGAGCTCAGAGGACCATCGGAACACAGCTACCAGCCTTGGAGGGCATCTACAACACACGATGTCTCAGAAAAGCCACCAGCATCCACAAAGACTCTTCACACCCCTGCAACAATCTGTTCGAACTCCTTCCATCGGGCAGACGCTACAAGGCCTTGTACACCCGCACCTCCAGACTCAGGAACAGCTTCATCCCCAAGGCCATAGCTGCTATGAACCGGTCCTGCTGAGCCGGATGGTCATATCGCACAGTGAACCGGCACAGACCTACTTGCACTTTATTCTGTTTTAAAACTGTTACAATTTGTTTCATTGGGTTGTTTAAATTAATACTGACCAGCTAATTAAATTATTGCATCATATGGGAGGCGCATTCCCAATCTCGTTGTACCCCTGTACAATGACAATAAAGATATATTGTATTGTATTGTATTGTATTGTCCTTCCCATGTGTACAGTCAAACTAAGGCTAAGATAGGCACAAGATGCTGGAGTAACTCAGCGGCTCAGACAGCATCTCTGGAGAGAAGGTGCAGGTGATGTTGTAGGTCAAGACCCTTCTTCAGACTGGGTGTTTTCAGACTTCAGCTTTTTGTGTCTATTGTCTTTGCGTATTTTTTTCAGCGGCCAATTAACCTTTAAACCTAAGTGTAGGAATGAACTGCATACGCTGCTTAAAACCAAAGTTAGACACAAAAAGCTGGATTAACTCAGCGGGTCAGGCAGCGTCTTTGGAGAAAAGGAATAGGTGACGTTTCGGGTCGATACCCTTCTTCAGTCTGAAGTAGTCACCTATTCCTTTACTCCAGGGAGGCTGCCTGACCCACTGAGTTACTCCAGCAATTTGTGTCTCTCTTCGGTGTAAACTAACATCTGCAGTTCCTTCCTACACAGAAGAACTATGGCTATTCATATCATTGCCTTTCTGATAGTTTCAAAGGATTGTTGCTGTCATGGTGAAAAATGGTGTAGGATCTACTTACGTTTTTTTAATCAACACAAAGGGAACAGTTTTTTGCTTCGAAATCGGATTGCATGCAACTACATTTTCCTTCAGTACACGACCCATTTTCTATGAAATATTTAATATGAATGAAAATCAGGGCATAATACAGACAGTGAAATCCACAATTGTGGTTCTGGGATTCTTCAAGTTTCCCCGGGTGCTCCGGTTTCCTCCCACACTCCAAAGACGTGCAGGTTTGCTGTTTAATTGGCTTGGGTAAAAATTCCGAATTGTGTATTGCGTGAAAGTCCCCTGTATAAGCACAGTGACATCCAATTATCAGGATGTTCAGTCAAGTAGAAAGACACAAAGCGCTGGATTGGCTCTGCGGGTCAGGGAGCATCTCTGAAGAACATGGATGTGTGATGTTGTGGGTCGGGACCCTTCTTCAGACAAACCCCAGGATGGAAAGCCTCATCTTGGAGCATAATGGAGGAATAGTCAGTGTCTTTCTCCCATAGAAGGGCTACCCAAAACAATGGGGCACATTTTGAAGGTTACTGGATGGACTTTTAAAGGAAATATGTGGGGGAAGTTTGTAACACAGGGAGTGGGTGACGTGTGGTAATCAACGTCAGAGGAGTTGATGGAAGCAGATACAATCACTACATTTATAAGATGTTTAGACATACACTTAAATAGCAAAGGCGTAGGAGGATAAAGACCTAATCCAGGGAAATGGGGTTAGTATAGATGGGCAAAAGGTTGTCATGGATGTGGTGGCCATTAGCCTGTACATTAGCCTATGACTGACTCTTTGATTCTATAACTACCTCAACCTCAGCCAGCTGGCGGGGATCCCAATCAGCGGTCGAAATAATAAGATTGAAAGTGAAGTCATGGTCATCTTCGAACCTGAAGGACGAACAACAACAACAACATAACTACTTCATGCATCTTTGCAGGGGCCATCTAAAGTCTGAGCCATTCAGTAAAAAACAAAGCACTGCAGATGCTGGTTTACACAAATGGACACAAAGTGATGGAGTAACTCAGCAGGTCAAATAACATCTCTGGAGAACATGGATAGGTGAGGCTTTGGTCTGAACAAGGGTCCCGACCCAAAACATTACTTATGTAAGTTCTCCAGAGACGCTGCCTGTCCAGCTGAGATCCTTCCGCACTTTGAGTCCTTTACTGAGCCATTAACATTTCCAATGGTTTAAAATGTGGGAAAATTAATCAGGAAATCAGAAAATTAATCATCTATATCTCTCCCTAATTTTATTATCATTCAATGACTACAAAGAGGTAGCCAGAGTGGAATGGACAGAGCTGCTAAGCCACTGGTCTGGACTATAATGTCCAGGTCTACATCCAGTATGTGCAGGGATGTCACCAATCCTGCGACAATATTGCAATCTCACCCCACACACAACTTAAAATGAAATGTATCATAAACCAACATCGTTTAGTCAGGGTTGCGATTAATAATCATCACCTGAACCAAATCCATATACAATTGCTAAAAGTGGAGAGGGGCTGAGATTTAACATTATGAATGGAAAGAGGAATTATCAACACAAGCTGAGTCATCACTTTTATACTTAAAATTTCACAACATAGGTACTGACTTTTACAAATGCACATGGAACAACTGAAACAGAAGAGGTTGTTTGGTCTTTCCTTAAGCTGGGCATAATCCATTAGCTTTATCAAACCATTTTATTCTCTGGAGAAAAGGATTTTACACAGCCTGACAAAGCAAATCCTAGAAACCTCCACAATATTTATGTAGCTTTACATCACACGTCATCCATCTTTGAACAGATGTCTGTCACAGTGCCATTATCTGGCAACTCAGAACCATTTTGTTTGCACAGTATTCCACTATTTTGATCCGTATTGATAAGGAAGAGAGACTTACATTAATAAATGCACTAGGTGAGTGCATTGTATCCCAAAACAAAATGACCGTGCACTTGATCAATACTGTGGCATTAACGGATCGACTACTTTCCTTGCCTTTTCTGCATGGACAGTTAATCAATGACACAAACGTTCTCTTTCTGAGATCTGACAATATTTTATAACAAAGTCAAAGGAAACCAGAGCTGCTTGATTCCTGATCTGCTTGCTTGTTTGATGTGAGCGGGGACTTGAATAAACATTGTGTGCAGGAAGGGACTGCAGATGCTTGTTTACACCGAAGATAGACACAGAATGCTGGAGGAACTCAGCGGGTCAGGCAGCATCTCTGGAGAGATGTTTCAGGTTGAGAACCTTCTCCAGTCTGAAGAAGGGCCTCGACTCGAAACGTTACCCATTCCTTCTCTCCAGAGATGCTGCCTGTCCCGCTGAGTTACTCCAGCATTTTGTGTCTATCAAGAATACACATTGTTCATTCCAAAGGCCTCTAGCATATGACTAGATCTTGCACAAACTAATCCTGAACTGAGCGTAAATTCTGAATGGATCGGGAAATAAATCTTAGAAAGGAAACCTGGAGTGGTTTGGAGTGTAAATACTAAACGTATTATGGGATGGACCACATTGAACGGTAAGGAATGGAATTGTTGATCTTGCCTACATTAATCATTTATTAATAGTATTACACAAAAATTAGAAAGAAAGATGTTTGCAGGCAAAGGATAATGATGGAGACAGCTCTAGGCAAAATGAAGTCTTTGTGGGGCTGGAGACCACCTGTGGATTCACCTGTGTGACGCTCATTCTCCTGATGCAGGTAAATCAGCTCCTGAGCCTGGTCCAGGGTCCCTGCTCAGCCCCTCCATTTACATCGACACAAACTGCTGGAGTAACTCGATAGGTCAGGCAACATCTCTGGAGGAAAGGAATAGGAGGCACTTCGGGTTTGAAGAAGGATCTCAACCCGAAATGCCACCTATACCTTTTCTCCAGAGATGCTGCCTGACCCGCTGAGTTACTCCAGCATTTTGTGTCTATCTTCGGTGGAAACCAACATCTGCAGTTCCTTCCTACACCCTTCATATCCATCTTGCACATGTTCAACTGTGGAGATGAGGAACGCAGAGCCAGATCCATCTTATTTTTTCACATAGACTCACAATCATAGAGTCAAACAGCAGGGTAACAGACCCTTCCGACCAACTTGTCCATGCCACAAAACTACCCCATCAAAGCTCATCCCACCTGCCTGTGTTTGACCTATATATCTTATGATATCATGAGAGGTAGAGTCATAGAGGGGAGATACATTTCCTCCCGGTGGATGCAACAAGGACTACAAACCATCATGGCTGCCAGCAAAAGACTACAGAACCCATAGTCAGCAGGGGTCAGAGAGAGAGAGAGAGAGAGAGAGAGAGAGAGAGAGAGAGAGAGAGAGAGAGAGAGAGAGGCAGAGAGGCAGAGAGGCAGAGAGGCAGAGAGAGAGAGAGGCAGAAGCAAGCAGTGTTTGAGTTATATTTTGTAAGAAGGCAGCAAGCTACAGTTTTGATTTAACTACCTGTTTTGGTTTTGTGTACCTGTCTGCAAACAATTAAGTTTACCTGTTTTTGGAAAAGACTAAATATATGGAATTTAAGTTTGAAAACAAGAACGTTTGTGTTTTCATTTCCGGCACCCACACCTCCCAACCTACAAGAGAAAAGCTCCCGACCTCTCAAGACATCACAATCTCTAAACCTTTCCAAATGTCTTTTATATATTATTATCGTTTCTGCATCATCAACCTCCTCTGGCAGCTCGTTCCATATTCCCACCACCTGTAGGTATTTGTGAAACTGTGATCATTGTGGAAAGGTTATCACTCGAGTTTCCATTAAATCTTTTCCCTCTCACCTGAAACCTATGTCCTCTGGTTCTTGATTCCTCTACTCAGGGTAAAAGACATCTCCTAGATTTTAATGGTCATCATCAGGATCCTTGGTTTAACCATTAAAATCCTCAGTAAGTTCATTGCTGTGACTGTCTATTTTGTGCCTCTAAATTACCCATCCCTGCAAGATTGCCATAGACAATAGACAATAGACAATAGGTGCAGGACTAGGCCATTTGGCCCTTTGAGCCAGCACCACCATTCAATGTGATCATGGCTGATCATTCTCAATCAGTACCCCGTTCCTGCCTTCTCCCCATACCCCCTGACTCCGCTATCCTTAAGAGCTCTATCTAGCTCTCTCTTGAATGCATTCAGAGAATTGGCCTCCACTGCCTCTGGTTTCCTCCCACACTCCACAGATTTGCAGGTTAATTGGCTTGGTATAATTTTAAATTGTTCCCAGTGTGTGTAGGATAGTGTAAGTGTGCTGGGATCGCTGGTCAGCACAGACTCAGTGGGCCGAAGGGCCTGTTTCCATGCTGAGCCTTCCAAACTGAACTAAACTAAACTAAAATAAACTAAACTGAACTAAACTTGGAACTGAGTGGGTGGCCCATTCTTTCTACTTCTCCCACTATTCTGAGCTGCCAGAGAGTAGAAAGAAGACATTGACAGATATTTGATCAATCACGTGTGATATAAGGCCATATAAATATTGAGGAAATCTGAAGTAAAAACAGAAAAACATTCTTAACTGCTGTAGTATTTCCAGTTTTTAGATTAAATATGCAGGGTGTTTGCTGGGATTTGCTTTGTAAATTTGCTGTATAAAATCCTTTCTCTCAGAAGAAAAAAATAAGTCTTACAAAGCCCAGGGATTGTTGAGGACTTGTACAAAGACAAACCACCTATTCTTGCTCTAGAAGTTCCTTATGCTGTTGCTGGATTGAGTGCAGGCAAAGGTTTTATCCTATTTACCATGCTGGAAATGTGCAGGAAAAATATGCTACATTAACATTCCAGTTGAAGTTGTGTGTGGAATGAGATTACATTACTAACAAAATGGGCAGCACTAACAGGGCGGCACGGTGGTGCAGTGGTAGAGTTGCTGCCTTACAGCACTTACAGCACCAGAGACCCGGGTTCATTCCCCACTAGGGTTGTGTCTGTACGGAGTTTGTACGTTCTCCCCGTGACTGCGTGGGTTTTCTCCGAGATCTTCCGTTTCCTCCCACACTCGAAAGACTGACAGGTTTGTAGGTTAATTGGCTTGGTATAAATGTAAATTGTCCCTAGTGTGTGTAGGATAGTGTTAATGCTCGAGGATCGCTGGTTGGCGCTGACTCGGTGGGCCGAAGGGCCTGTTTCCACACTGTGTCTCTAAATCTCACCCTACACTGGCTCCTATCCCAGGACACACCAATATTACATTTATTAACCCATTCTGCCAGTATATTCAAGAAGATGAGAACATTACAGCTGCATTATCAGTGAAACCTTCTCAGCCCACTGTTCTTCCAACTCGGCCCTGCAGTACATTTTCCCTTCTCCTCCACACCTTTCTTATCCTCTATCCTGATCTCTAAATGATGGATTATATGGAAAGAGCTGCCAGAGGAGGTCGTTGAGGCAGGTACTGTAATAACATTTAAAGGGCATTTGGATAGGTACAGGGATAAGAAAGGTCAGGGGGGGGAAACGGACAAATGACGTATCAGGTGGAGGAACTCAGCAGGTCAGGCAGCATCTGCGGAGGGAATAGACAGGCCCACTCTGAAGAAACAACATCACCTGTCCATGACCCATGTGGATGCTCTCTGACCCATTGAGTTCATCCAACACTTTGTGGCTTGTGAAGAAGCTTGGTCCTTTCTTGCTGGTGTAATCTTAACTCAGAGGTGTGCTTCAGTCAGGCTGGAAAGAAAAGTCAAAATCCAGCCATCAACAAAGACGGATATATTATTCACTGCTGGTTTAATAAGCCGGACAATGTACCTCCAGCATAGAAGCAACGTGACTGACAAAAACACAGTGGATTAGTGAGGGATGAGAATTTCAACTTGAAGTCTGGGTGTTAAACTGTCTCAATTAATCAATTGATCCAGGGCGGCAGAGTGGCCCAGCGGGTAGAGCCGCTGCCTCACAGCGCCAGAGACCCGGGTTCAATCCTGACCTCAGGTGCTGTCTGTGTGGAGTTTGCATGTTCTCCCTGTGACCGTATGGGGTTTCCTCCAGTGACTCCAGTTTCCTCCCACATCCCCAGACATCCCACAAATTTCCCCAAGCAGGGAGTGGATGAAAATGTGGGATAACATGGAATTTAGAACAGTACAGTGCTGGAATGGTCCCCTCAGCCCACAGTGTTGTGCCGAGCATGATACCACGTTCAACTGATCTCATCTGCCTGTACATGATCCAGGTTCCTCAATTCTCTGCACTTCCATGTACCTATCCAAAAGCTTCTTAAACACCACTATTGTACCTGCCTCCACCATCACCCCACCACCTGGTGCATTCCGGGTCACGGGGAGAGCGTACAAACTAGGGATTGGACACATTAGAGGCAGGAAACATGTTCCCAATGTCGGGGGAGTCCAGAACAAGGGGCCACAGTTTAAGAATAAGGGGTAGGCCATTTAGAACTGAGATGAGGGAAAACTTTTTCAGTCAGAGAGTTGTGAATCTGTGGAATTCTCTGCCTCAGAAGGCAGTGGAGGCCAATTCTCTGAATGCATTCAAGAGAGAGCTGGATAGAGCTCTTAAGGATAGCGGAGTCAGGGGGTATGGGGAGAAGGCAGGAATGGGGTACTGATTGAGAATGATCAGCCATGATCACATTGAATGGCAGTGCTGGCTCGAAGGGCCGAATGACCTCCTCCTGCACTTATTGTCTATTGTCTATTGTCTATTCTCACCCATGGGCAGGATGGAACCCGGGCCTCTGGCGCTGTAAGGCAGCAACTCTACCGCTGCGCCAACATGCCGCCCTCCAATGAAATCACTTTTCTGAAATACAGCTGAGCAGTGCAGCATAAAAATGTTAAGGCTGGAACGTTCCTTCCCAATCTCACGAGAGCAAAACAAGAGAAGGCAAGTTGAAAAGGAAACTTTACTGTTTTCCTGAAGAATACCAGAAGATTCAATGGAATGGCAGATTAGAGCCAAAATACTTGGAAGCATTTTAAAAAAAGAAGAAAAAAATGTATTCCTATGGAGAAGGAATGGAATAGATTATAAAAATTCATGACGAGAATCTTATAAAAGGGCTGGACCAGTTAGATGCAAGAAAAATGTTCCCAATGTTGGGGGAGTCCAGAACCAGGGGCCACACAGTCTAAGAATAAAGGGGAGGCCATTTAAAACTGAGATGAGAAAAAGCTTTTTCACCCAGAGAGTTGTGAATTTGTTGAATTCTCTGCCACAGAAGGCAGTGGAGGCCAAGTCACTGGATGAATTTAAAAGAGAGTTAGACAGAGCTCTAGGGGCTAGTGGGATCAAGGGATAAGGGGAGAAGGCAGGCACGGGTTACTGATTGTGGATGATCAGCCATGATCACAATGAATGGCGGTGCTGGCTCGAATGGACAAATGGACTTCTCCTGCACCTATTTTCTATGTTTCTATGTTTTTAAGAGACACTCTATGTGCGTTTGAGAACCATAATTTATTTTAACCAATATGTCACCTGGGGTCAATAGGTCAGTGAAGCAAAACTGATCAATAACTTACCATGAGAAAAGGAATAGGTGACTTTTCAGGTCGAGACCCTTCTTCAGTCTGAGAGTCAGGGGAGAGGGAAATGAGAGACTTAGACGGTGATGTCTTTCGTTTCTCTCTCCCCTGAATCTCAGACTGAAGAAGGGTCTCGACAGTGTGGAGAGAGTGTCCAGCTTCAAGGTTCTGGGCACTCACATTTCGGAGGATCTAACATGGTCCAATAACACTGCTGCGCTGGTCATATCATATCATATCATATATATACAGCCGGAAACAGGCCTTTTCGGCCCACCAAGTCCGTGCCGCCCAGCGATCCCCGTACATTAACACTATCCTACACCCACTAGGGACAATTTTTACATTTACCCAGCCAATTAACCTACATACCTGTACGTCTTTGGAGTGTGGGAGGAAACCGAAGATCTCGGAGAAAACCCACGCAGGTCACGGGGAGAACGTACAAACTCCTTACAGTGCAGCACCCGTAGTCAGGATCGAACCTGAGTCTCCGGCGCTGCATTCGCTGTAAAGCAGCAACTCTACCGCTGCGCTACCGTGCCGTCCGTGGTCAAGAAGGCACAGCAACGACTGTTCTACCTAAGAACACTGAAAAAGTCTGGTCTACCCCAACAGCTGCTGACGACCTTCTACCGCTGCACCATAGAGAGCATCCTAACGCATGGCATCCCTGTGTGGTACCTCAGCTGCACGGAGGCAGAAAGGAAAGCTCTACAGTGGGTAGTCCATAGAGCTCAGAGGGCCATCGGAACACAGCTACCAGACTTGGAGGGCATCTACAACACACGATGCCTCAGAAAAGCCACCAGCATCCACAAAGACTCTTCACACCCCTGCAACAGTCTGTTCGAACTCCTTCCATCGGGCAGACGATACAAGGCCTTCTACGCCCGCACCTCCAGACTCAGGAACAGCTTCATCCCCAGGGCCATAGCTGCTATGAACCGGTCCTGCTGAGCCGGATGGTCACAACGCATGGATTAACTTGCACTTTACCCTGTCTAAAACTGTTACAATTGTTTCGTTGGGTTGCTGTTGTCTAAATTACTTAAATTATTGCATCGTATGGGAGGCGCATTCCCAATCTCGTTGTACCCCTGGGTACAATGACAATAAAGATATATTGTATTGTATTGTATTGTATTGTAAAATGTCACCTATACCGTTTCTCCCAGAGATGCAGCCTAACCTGCTGAGTTACTCCAGCTTTTTGAGCCTATCTTCAGTTTAAACCACCATCTGCAGTTCCTTCCTACACAATTACTTACCAGACTGGCTGTGCTACATTGTTGAATGAACCACGCCCCCAATAGAAGAGTTTGAATGGGTTAAATAATCTTCACTCTTTAAGTTTATTTTATTTTATTTTATTTTAATTTAGTTTAGTTTAATTTTGTTTAGTTTCATTTAGTTTCGTTTAGTTTCATTTAGTTTAGAGATACACCATGGAAACAGGCTGTACTAACCAAGTTTGCACCAACCAGCGATCACCCATTCACTAGTTCTATGATACACACAGGGGGCAATTTACCGAAGCCATTTAACCTACAAACCTACTCGTCTTTGGAATGTAGGGGGAAACTGGAGCACCTGGAAAAAAACCCATGCAGTCACAGGGGGAACATACAAACTCCGTACAGACAGCACCCGTAGTCAGGATCGAACCCGGGTCTCTGGCGCTGTGAGGCAGTGACTCTCCCACTACACCACTCTGCCTCCCACATACATATGTTCTATTCTAACTTCTGGTTTTGTCGGTATGGATTTTTGCACGTTCTCTCTGTTTCCGCCCACTCTCCAAAGACGTACAGGTTTGTAGGTTAATTGGCTTCGGTAAAATTGACCCATGTGTGTAGGGTAGTGTACGGGGTGATCGCTGATCGGCACAGACCTGGTGGGCTGAGGGACCTGTTTACATGCTAGTCTAATCTAGTCTAAAGTCTAAAGTCTAAATCTTTCAGGCTGGATGACATCTAAGTGAGATTGCTTATTGCCTGGGACTACGTTCTCCATATTATCAGGGAATACAAAGAGATGTCTGCAGCGATTTTCCATTTATTGTCTTCAAATAGAATTTTTTTGGGCAGAACACCCAGGGTTTGCAATTTATACACAACCAGCAAGAATAACTGTTCTGTCCTCTCGCCCAATGCCAGAGGTGGAATATTAGATGAATAGTCATAAATCAACTTTATCTAAACCCACAAGATAATTACAAGATTGTTGTGCCATGTCCCAAATGCTGCTGATGTAACTCTGATGAAGAGCTGCAAAATGTTATTATTTTTTAGTTCAGTTTAGTTAGAGGTACAAGTGCAGAAACAGGCCCTTCGGCCCACCGAGCCCGCACCGACCAACAATCCCCGCATATTAACACGACACTACACACGCTAGGGACAATTTTACATTCACACCATCGACCTACAAACCTGTACGCATTTGGAGTGTGGGAGGAAACCGATGATCTTGGAGAAAACACGCCTAGGTCACGGAGAGAACGTACAAACTCCATACAGACAGCGCCCGTAGTCAGGATCAAACCCGGGTGCTGTAAGGCGGCGACTCGACCACTGTGCCACCATGCTACTGTGCTGTTGATGCCGTGCCGTGGATACTCTGAAGAAGTTTAAGTCCACTTGCAGCAAATAGTGAAACGTTTCCACAGACAAATCTATTCAAGGAAATTCAATTCCGGTTTGATCTTGCAGAGATGCACATGATCTGAGAGATGTCATGAGGGGAGCAGACAGAGTCTTTCACCCAGAGCAGGGGAGTCAAAGGCCAGAGGACATGGGTTTAAGGTAAAAGAGGCAAGATTTAATAAGAACCTTTAATAAGAACAACTTTTTCACAGGGAGAGTGTGTATGTGGAATGAGTTGCCATAGGAGGTAGTTGAGAAAGGAACTAGAATAGCATTTAAAAGATATTTGGATAGGTAAATGGATAGGGAAGGTTCAGAGGGAAGTGGGCTAAACGTGGGCAAATGGGACCAACTTAGATGGGGCATTTTTGTCAGCATGGGCGAGTTGTGCTGAAGGGCCTGTTTCTGTGTGGTATAACTCTACCACTCTAACAGAGGTGAGACAGAGCCTTTCAAATATCACAGTGTGGCTAATAAACCCAGCAGGGAATTCCAGAGAGACTGACAATGGAGAATGTGCTGAGAATGCTCGACTCGTTACCAGAGTGAGTGGTTTCTGCAAACAGCCCTGATGCAATTATGGAGATATTGAGTGCGGTCCTGGAGGGTAAAGAGAATAGAACTGGTTGGATGATATAAAATGCCGTGATCTTATTAGGAACATTAACACAAAGATGAACCAATCAAGGTTGTTTGTCTGCTGATAATTCTAATGAATCGAAGCAGCAAACCTGTTTCTGTAATCATTAATCACAAATTAATGGATTTTTGTTGACAACGTGATGAAGAGTTTGGGGCTGGCACAGTGGTGCAGCGGTAGAGTTGCTGCCTTTACAGCACCAGAGACCCGGGTTCGATCCTGACTACCCGTGCTTTCTGAAGGTTGGCTGAAGTGCCTGTTTCCGTGCTGTATGTCTAAACTCTAAAGTCTAAAGTACCTGACACTTTGAGACAATGACTCTGACAACCATGCTAGGATGTGTGTTGATAATGTGATTGCCTTTGCTAAATCAAAAGAGGACTACAGAATATTGACAATGTTTCTATAGATCTCCCTGAATGGGGGTCAAACCCTGAACCTTTCATCCAAATGGTGCGTTAATAGGTAGGACTTTGAGTGGCCAGCCAGTGACTTGAAATTGTTCAACATTTGATGCTCTACGTTATTCACACTTTAAGCAGTGTGCACTCCAGGCAATGGGCCAAAAGGGAGCCCAGAATGTCTCTGCTAATTGTTGGAGTGCACAGATGCTGCAGATGCTGGGATGTGGGGCAACCAGCAATCTGCTACAAGAACTCAATGGCTCGTGCAGCATCTGTGGCTGGAGAGGAATCGGTGATGTTTCATTCAGTCTTGATGTAAGGTTTCGACTTGGAACATCGATCATTCCTTTCCACCATTTCAACCATTCAATTGTCCCTGCCACCCACAACTGCTGCTCAACCCGTTGAGTTGCTCCAGCAGCCTGTTTGTTGCTCCATTAACATTAGTTCATGTTCATAAGTGATAGGAGCAGAGTTAGGCCAATCAGCCCATCAAGTCTACTGCGACATTCCATCAGGGCTGACCTATCTCTCCCTCTCAACCCCATTCTCCTGCATTCTACCCAATATACATTAATGACTTGGATGAAGGGATTAAAAGTACCATTAGCAAATTTGCAGATGATACAAAGCTGGGTGGTAGTGTGAACTGTGAGGAAGATGCTCTGAGGTTGCAGGGTGACTTGGACAGGTTGTGTGAGTGGGCGGATGCGTGGCAGATGCAGTTTAATGTGGATAAGTGTGAGGTTATCCACTTTGGTGGTAAGTATAGGAAGGCAGAGTATTATCTGAATGGTGTCAAGTTAGGAACAGGGGACGTACAATGAGATCTGGGTGTCCTAGTGCATCAGTCACTGAAAGGAAGCATGCAGGTACAGCAGGCAGTGAAGAAAGCCAATGGAATGTTGGCCTTCATAACAAGAGGAGTTGAGTATAGGAGCAAAGAGGTCCTTCTGCAGTTGTACAGGGCCCTAGTGAGACCGCACCTGGAGTACTGTGTGCAGTTTTGGTCTCCAAATTTGAGGAAGGATATTCTTGCTATTGAGGGCGTGCAGCGTAGGTTTACTAGGTTAATTCCCAGAATGGCGGGACTATCATATGTTGAAAGACTGGAACGACTAGGCTTGTATACACTGGAATTTAGAAGGATGAGAGGAGATCTTATCGAAACGTATAAGATTATTAAGGGGTTGGACACGTTAGAGGCAGGAAACATGTTCCCAATGTTGGGGGAGTCCAGAACAAGGGGTAGGCCATTTAGAACTGAGATGAGGAAAAACATTTTCAGTCAGAGAGTTGTGAATCTGTGGAATTCTCTGGCTCAGAAGGCAGTGGAGGCCAATTCTCTGAATGCATTCAAGAGAGAGCTAGATAGAGATAGCGGAGTCAGGGGGTATGGGGAGAAGGCAGGAACGGGGTACTGATTGAGAATGATCAGCCATGATCACATTGAACGGCGGTGCTGGCTCGAAGGGCCGAATGGCCTCCTCCTGCACCTATTGTCTATTGTCTATTGTCTATAACGACTGATGCCCTTATTGATCAAGAATCTGTAAATCTCCGCCTTAAAAATATCCATTAACTTAGCCTCAACCAATGAATTCCACGGATTCACCACCATCTGAACTAAAGAAATTCCTCCTCATCTCCTTTCCAAAGGTAGGCCTTATTATTCTGAGAATATGACCTCTAGTTCTAGACTCTCCCACTAGTGGAAACATCCTCTCCACATCCACTCTATCCAGGCCTTTCACTATTCGGTAATTTTCAATGAGGTCCCCCCTCATCCTAAACGCCATCGAGTACAGGCCCAGTGCCATCAAATGCTCATCACATGTTAATCCAATCGTTCCTGGGATTATTCTCATAAACCTCCTCTGGACCCTTTCCAACGCCAGCACAATGCTTTTGCAGTTGTTAACCACACCGCCTTTTCTTTCCCCCCCCCCATCTCCTTTATGCCCCACCTTAACACAGCCATTTCTCTCCTTTCCCCCTCCCGTTCCACCTATATTCCATCCTCTGGCTTCACAATTTGTTCCACTTCTATCCTGATCTCACACCTTTTGCCTTTTCATCTCTAGCCTTTGTCCAACCATCTCGCCCTCACTTGTTTCCACCTATCACTTGCCAGGCTTTGATCCGTCCCACCTCCCTTCCATCTTTCACCACTGCTCCCTCCACCCTGATCAGTCTGCTGAAGGGTCCCAAATGAAACAGCACCTACCCATGTTCTTCAGAGATGCTGCCAAACCAACTCAATGACTTCAGCAATAGACAATAGACAATAGACAATAGGTGCAGGTGTAGGCCATTCGGCCCTTCGAACCAGCATTCAATGTGATTATGGCTGATCATTCTCAATCAGCACCCCGTTCCTGCCTTCTCCCCATACCCCCTGACTCCACTATCATTAAGAGCTCTATCTAGCTCTCTCTTGAATGCATTCAGAGAATTGGCCTCCACTGCCTTCTGAGGCAGAGAATTCCACAGATTTACAACTCGCTGACTGAAAAAGTTTTTCCTCATCTCCGTTCTAAACAGCCTACCCCTTATTCTTAAACTGTGGCCCCTGGTTCTGGACTCCCCAACATTGGGAACATGTTTCCTGCCTCTAACGTGTCCAACCCCTTAATCTATATACTAAAACTCTCATTTGTTTGTTTGTTTGTGATCGAACTACAACCAAAATGGTGCACGATAGAGCGACAATTTTAGGCCCACCTTACTCACCGTCATCACTTTAATGGTAATGCAAATAGTTTTATTGAAATCGGTGTTATATTATTCACATTTTAACATTTAAATCTATCTCTAGGGAGGGAGGGGGGTGGAGGGGGGGAGGAGGGAGGATGGAGGATAATGGGGTGGAGGAGGGAGTGGGGGGCACGGTAAGGGGAGGGGGGTGGAGTGAGGGGGTGAAGGGAGGGAGGTTAATGGGGTTGAGGGTGAGAGGGGAGGGGAATGGGGAAGGGGAGGGAGGGAGGAGAGGGTGCTGCACCAATGCAGGAGGGGTTTGGGCCCAACAGGTCCACTTAGTCTAGTAATCTTATATATTTCGATAAGATCCACTCTCATCCTAAATTCCAGTGTATACAAGCCTTGTTATGAAGGCCAACATTCCATTGGCTTTCTTCACTGCCTGCTGTACCTGCATGCTTCCTTTCAGTGACTGATGCACTAGGACACCCAGATCTCGTTTTCCTAACTTGACACCATTCAGATAATAATCTGCCTTCCTATTCTTACCACCAAAGTGGATAACCTCACACTTATCCACATTAAACTGCATCTGCCATGCATCCGCCCACTCACACAACCTGTCCAAGTCACCCTGCAACCTCATAGCATCTTCCTCACAGTTCACACTGCCACCCAGCTTTGTATCATCTGCAAATTTGCTAATGGTACTTTTAATCCCTTCATCCAAGTCATTAATGTATATTGTAAATAGCTGCGGTCCCAGCACTGAGCCTTGCGGTACCCCACTAGTCACTGCCTGCCATTCTGAAAGGGACCCATTTATCCTCACTCTTTGCTTTCTGTCTGCCAACCAATTTTCTATCCATGTCAGTACCCCACCCCCAATACCATGTGCTCTAATTTTGCCCACTAATCTCCTATGTGGGACCTTGTCGAAGGCTTTCTGAAAGTCAAGGTACACTACATCCACCGGCTCTCCCCTGTCAATTTTCCTAGTTACATCCTCAAAAAATTCCAGAAGATTAGTCAAGCATGATTTCCCCTTCGTAAATCCATGCTGACTCGGAACAATCCTGTTACTGCTATCCAAATGCTCTGCAATTTCATCTTTTACAATTGACTCCAGCATCTTCCCCACCACTGATGTTAGACTAACTGGTCTATAATTTCTTGTTTTCTCTCTCCCTCCTTTCTTAAAAAGTGGGATAACATTAGCTACCCTCCAATCCACAGGAACTGATCCTGAATCTATAGAACATTGGAAAATGATCACCAATGCATCCATGATTTCGAGAGCCATCTCCTTAAGTACCCTGGGATGCAGACCATCAGGCCCTGGGGATTTATCAGCCTTCAGTCCCATCAGTCTTCCCAACACCATTTCCTGCCTAATGTGAATTGTCTTCATGTCTTTCTTTGTTAAGATTTCCCTGGGCTTCGGACATTCAGATTTACACATTCAGTAGTTTGAATTATACACATTTATTGGCAAGATCCTTAACAGAGCTGATGCACAGAGGGACCCTGGGGTGCAAGTGAAAGTCTCAACACATGTAGATAGAGCGGTAAATAAGGCACATGGCATGCCTGCTTGGCCTGGTTGGGTCAATGAATATAAGGGTCAGGAAGGCACAATGCAACTGTGGACGACTCTGGTTAGGCCGCATTTGGGACATTACATGTAGTTCTGGTCACACCATTCATGGAAGCATTTGGCGAGGGTGCAGAATGATGCCTGGATCAGGGGTTATTAGCTGCAGGGAAAGGCTGGGCAAACCTGGACTGTTTACCCTGGATCGCAGGCGGTTGAGGGAGGGCAGGATAGTCTTTTCTTGTTAAGAGAGACAGCAAGCAAGCAGGCCCTTCCGCCCACTGAGTCCATGCCAACCATCAATCACCTGCTTCTGCCAGGTCTAAGTTATCCCACTTTCCCACTCCCTATACACTGTTTGCAGAAGCTAATTAGCTTACAAATCTGCATGTCTTTGTGATGTGGGAGGAGACTGAAACACCCAGAGAAAACCAACACGGTCACAGGGACAACGTGTAAACTCCTCACAGACAGCACCTGAGGTCAGGATGGAACCCGGGCGTGTGAGGCAGCATCCCCTTTAGCTGTGACACTGTACCGCCCAAAGTCTGTAAAATTATGATAGACACCCAGTATCTTTTTCTCCCAGAATGGAAATATCAAATACTAAAGACCAGAGCTGTAAGGTGAGAGGGTCAAAGTGTAGAGGAGATATGTGGGAGCAAATGTTTTACTCAGAGGGTGGTGGGTGCCTGGAACCCACTGCCAGTGGAGGTGGTGGAGGCAGATACGATGGTGGTGTTTAAGATAGGCACATGGATTTGCAGGGCATGGAGGAATATGGACCATCTGCAGGTATCATGCTAGGCACAGACATTGTGGGCTGAAGGGCCTGTCCTTCTGTACTACTTTACCAGGTTCAGTGTTCCATGGGTAGAATTGGGCACAGTAGCACTGCATGTTGAGTTGCTGCCTCAGCTCCAGAGACTCAGTGTTGATCCTGACCTCCGTTGCTGTCTGTTTGGAGTTTGCATGTTCCCCCTGAGGCCACATTTGCTTCATCATGCATGAGTTAGAAGGAGATCGATGGGTTCCATTTGCCTATTCCATTTTCTGGAATCGGCCGTCATTGTGAATTTAACAAGGAGCAAACTTTGGCTGGCTTGAAGCAACAATTCTACACTTGGTCCTCTGGAATTAAAGTTCCCCCCAACGTCATGTTCTCATGAAAGTTAAAGAGCACAAATTCTCCTTTGAAGTTCAAGAGAAAGGTAGGCTTACATCAGACACCATTCCATGTGAAGCAATCCATCTGGTAAGTGCAACATCACAGACGCACGGCATGTTTCCAAATGAAAGGGCAGTGGAAAGGTCAGGTGAATCATTTCAGTGCTTGGATAGATTCTTTTCACAAGATGGGTGTCAGGGGTTATGGGGAGAATGAGAGGAGAATGGGGTTAGGAGGGAGTGATAGATCAGCCATGATTGAATGGCGGAGTAGACTTGATGGGCCGAATGGCATAATTCTGCTCCTATCACTTATGACCTTCTGAAGTTGAGGGCAGCACAATGGCGCAGCTAGTAGAGCTGCTGCCTCACAGCGCTAGAGACTCACGCTCGATTCTGACCTTGGGTGCTGTCTATGCGGAGTTTGCATGTTCTCCCTGTGAGCATGTGGGTTTCCTCCGGCTCTCCAGCTTCCTCCCACATCCCAAAGCCGTGCGGGTTTGTAGGTTAATTGTCCTCTGTAAAATTACCCGTAGTATGTAGGTAGTGGATGCGAAAGTGGGACACCATAGAACTAGTGTGAATGTGCATTCAATGGGCAGCATGGACTCAGGGGGCTGAAGGGCCTCTGCTTCATGCTGTATCTGTAACTAAACTAAAATAAGCTAAAAAAAACACAAGTGACTAATATCGGCAATGCTGTCCAAAGCTGCCAAGCATATTGTTGCTTATGCATATTTATAGTGAATTTTTAACTCCAATGCAAAACTGTTCCTTTATAATAATTCAGAATTCCCTGAAGTTTATGAAGCTGTGGTAGACATGAAGCTTGCATTGTGTTATCAGTGGATGTACTGTCAGAGTCGTCTCACCCATGGTCTTGTGCTGAGACAAGATCTAGGTCCTCAAGTCAATTGCTTAGTCTTTTTCTGGCACGTCCTTAAATCCCTATCCCTCAGCTTAGTCATGATACCATCCCTGCCCCTCGACAGCCCCTATCCCACAAACATCTCTGTGCACCACTTATGAAAATGACCCAGTTCACCATCCTGTAATTACTAGGAGAACACTCTTACATCCTTTCCTCCACCAACCTCTATCCCAAACTCCCAAGACCCCTCCCTCCCAATCTCTAGGTTGGCCTTCTCCAACCTCCTCATCCCTGAACAACCATAACCAATCTTCTCCATCTGCCATCCATTACAAGTCCAGCTGACTCCAGTCCACCCATACATTCCCATCACAGTCTGGAGCCCCACCACACTTTGCCCACTGGCAGGCAATGAGCTCCCCCATTTGATGACCAAACCCAACTCTTAATGTCACATTCAACCTCAATTCCTGTCCAACTCTGCTTCAGGGCATCACCAAATAGGTTCTCTAGCTCAGTCTAATGAAGGGTATCGACCCGAAACGCCACCTATTCCTTTTCACCAGAGATGCTACCTGACCTGCTGAGTTATTCCAGCATTTTATGTCTATCTTCGGTGTAAATCAGCATCTGCACTTGTTCCTACACATCCTTTTAGTTTATTCTAGGGATACAGCATGGAAACAGGCCCTTCGGCCCACCGAGTCCACACCGACCAGTGATCCCTGCACATTAACTACCCTACACACACTGGGGACAATTTACAATTGTACCAAGTCAATGAACCTACATACCTGTACTTCTTTGGAGTGTGGGAGGAAACCAAAGATCTCGGAGAAAACCCACGCAGGTCACGGGGAGAACGCACAAACTCTGTACAGACAGCACCCATTGTCAGGATCGATCCAGGGTCTCCGGCGCTGCAAGCACTGTAAGGCAGCAACTCTACCGCTGCGCCACCGTGCAGCCCCTTTGTTATGAACCAGGTATGTATGGACATGCTGATGACCTTGGGCAGTAGTTTGGGTGATGGAAGCCCACAAGATCTGGTCAGTGTCCAAACAAACTTATTCAACATCCCCATTGCAGACATTGGACTTTGTCCTTGGATCGGATGCGCTCCAGTTGCGGGCAACTATATGCTGCACTGAATCTTCCCCTTTATTCAATCTATTGTACTTGAGTTTGGCCTCATTGTGTTAATGTATAGTATTATCTGATATGATTGGATTGCATGCAAAACAAAATTTTCACTGCTAGTTAGTTAGTTTAGTGTAATGTGTCGTACACCGAGGTACAGTGAAAAGCTTTTGTTACGTGTTAATCAGTTAGCGGAAATACAATACATGATTACAATCGAGCCATTCACAGTGTACAGATACATGATAAAGGGAATAACTTGAATAACATGCAAGATAAAGTGCAGTAAAGACCGTTCAAAGATAGTTTGGGCAGTGCTTCAGTTCATGTGACAATAATGGAGAGTATTCTGAGGGATAGGTTATACAGGCATTTGGATGGGCAAGGGCTGATAAGGGATAGTCGGCATGGTTTTGTGCCATGCTCACTGACATGGGTCATGATCGTTGTGAGGTCCTGTCTCACAAATCTGATTGATGTTTTTGAAGATGTGACCAAAAACGTTGAGTATAGAAGTTGGGAGGTCATGTTGCAGTTGTATAAGATGTTTGGGAGACTGCATTTAGAATATTGTGTTCAGTTCTGGGCACCATGTTACAGGAAAGATATTGTCAAGCTTGAAAGGGTTCAGAAAAGATTTATGAGGATGTTGCCAGGACTAGAGGGTGTGAGCTATAGGGAGAGGTTGAGTAGGCTGGGTCTCTATTACATGGCGTGCAGGAGGATGAGGGGCAATCTTATAGAGGTATACAAAATCATGAGAGGAATAGATGGGTAGATGCACAGAGTCTTTTGCCCAGAGTAGGGTAAACAAGGACCAGAGGACATAGGTTCAAGGTGAAGGGGAAAAGATTTAATAGGAATCTGAGGGGTAACTTTTTTACACAAAGGGTGGTGGGTGTATGGAACAAGCTGCCAGAGGAGGTAGTTGAGGCTGGGACTATCCCATTGCTTAAGAAACAATTAGACAGGTACATGGATAGGACAGGTTTGGAGGGATATGGACCAAGCGCAGGCAAGTGGGACTAGGGTAGCTGAGACATTGTTGGCCGGTGTGGGCGAGTTGGGCCGAAGGGCCTGTTTTCACACTGTATCACTCTATAACTCTATGACTCTAATAAACCTAAACCTAAACCATCCTGATATATTTCAGTGACCCAGTATCAGATATTTGCCTAATAATTGCTTCTCGTAACATCATGAGATGTTCAATACTTTAAAGGTGTTATTTAAGTTTAAGTTGTTCATGATATGTAGAACCCACACGTAAGAGTGTATTGCTCAACTTATTACAATAGCATCAGCATTCTGGAGTCAGCATAAGATTTGTTTAATCTTGTAAAAAGGAGCGGGTTGAATGCTGTGGTGCGCAATGTCAGGTAAAGCTGCCGCCTGGCGCCACTAAAGAACCAAGTCTGATCCTGACCTTGGCTGCTGTCTGTGTGGAGTTTGCACGTTCTCCCTGTGACCGGATGCTATTCCTCCAGCTGCTCCTGTTTCCTCCGACATCCTAAAGACGTGCGGCTTTGTAGGTTAATTGACCTCCGCAAAGTATTGCTAGTGGGGGAGGTGGGGGGGAATGAGCAATTGGAATAACAGGGAACTAGTGTGAACGGGTGATCGATGGGCGGCGTGGACTCGGTGAGCTGAAGGGTCTGTTTCCACGCTGTATCTCTAAACGAAAGTAAACTAAAGTGAAGATAGTTTGTAAATCTAAAACATTGCACATATATTTCATACGACACAGGGCAGAGTCGTGGAGCATTGTAAATCACCAAGTGAGATTGGAATCTTTTAACAAGCACAACTCCCTCTCTTCCGTCTTACATACCTCCTTATCAAGGATGTTGGGAAAGGAGTAGAGATATCAATCATTATGCAGTTTTGCACAAGGTTTTACTGTGCCATGTTGCTCCTCATGTGGTGCGTAAAGAGACTGAAAGTGACCTGCCTTGATGAATGCAGAGGCAAAGGTGTGAATGCAAAGAGGTAAAGGTGCAAAGAGGCAAATGTATACAAAAGGATGATGCCTTCACGAATGCAAAGAGGGCAAGGTGTACTTCTATTATGCATGCTGAATATTTAAGACTGGACATTTCGTATAGTGAACACACATAGTCTGAAGGGTCTCCACTGGAAACATCACCTATTCCTCTTCTCCAGAGATGCTGCCTGAGCCATTGAGTTACTCCAGCATTTTGTGCCTGTCATAGTCACACGTATGTCCATGCTTAAATATACACTACAGAAACTGTCCAAATTGTACAAAAAAGCAGCGGCTAATTGAAGGAAGAAGATATTTCATTGAAGTAATTATTTAATTAAGTATCATTACTTGTAGTAAATCATTTTGCATTTTCTCTCTGTGTAGGAAGGAACTGCAGATGCTGGTTTGAACCGAAGATGGACACAAAATACTGGAGTAACTCAACGGGACAGGCAGCATCTCTGGAGGGGAGGAATGAAAGAGAAAGGAGAAAGAGTTAGATTTAGCTCTCAGGGCTAATGGAATCAAGGGATATGGGGAGAAAGCAGGAATGGGGTACTGATTCTGGATGATCAGCCATGATCATATTGAATGGCGATGCTGGCTCAAAGTTGCCGAATGGCCTACTCCTGCACCTATTTTCTATGTTTCTATGATTCTATGAATGGGTGACGTTTCAGGACGAGACCCTCTTCTGACTGATGAAGGATCTCGATCCAAAACGTCATCCATTCCTTCTCTCCGGAGATGCTGCCTGTCCCGCTGAGTTACTCCAGCATCCAGTGTCCATTTTCTCTCTCCTCTCTCTTTCTCCTTTCCTCTCTTTCTCTCTCCTCTCTCTCTCTCTCTCTCTCTCTCTCTCTCTCTCTCTCTCTCTCTCGTTTGATCTCTCTCTCTCGCCCTCTCTCTCACACACTAGCAACGTGACATTCATATTGTGCTTTGACTGGCTTTTTTTTTGTTCTACACACGTGGGACTCTCTGGAGCCAAACCTTTGAATAATACGGTTCATCATCAAAATATGGCAGCGTAGCCCCATTGTTAGTTTTGGATATCATATTTGGCAATTGAGTCGGTGATAAGAATTCAATTTGGAATTTTAAAAAACAAGATTTATAAACTGGGTCTTCTTTCATTACTCATCAATGTGGTCTTACTTAACAATATGAAGGAATGAGACAAAGCAGACAGGCCCCTGCAAGATAAAGGTCCAGAACACAAGGACAGAGATATAAGGAAAGGCAGTGAATGAAATTAGATCACATAGAACATAAAAATGTGATGCTGCAAAAATTAATCTGATGTCAAAAAATGGAGATATATACAGAGGATTAGGGATGATTCATTTAAATTCATTCCAATTTGTTTTAATTGATTTCATTCTCATTAATCTGCAATATGGAAATGGACAACTTTGTTGGTGGTCAACTTCTGTGATCTTTCTTTCCAACTGGCGTGACGGTGGTGCAGCGGTAGAGTTGCTGCCTTACAGCGCCAGAGACCCAGGTTTGATCCTGACTATGGGTACAGAGTTTGTATGTTCTCCCCGTGACCACCTGGGTTTTCTACGGGTGCTCCAGTTTCCTCCTACACTACACTAAACTACACTACACACTACACACTACATTAAACTACACTACACTAAACTACACTATAAACTACACTAAACTACACTACACTACACTACACTAAACTACACTACACTACACTACACTACACTAAACTACACTACACTACACTACACTACACTACACACTACACACTACACACTACACTAAACTACACTACACTACACTTCACTACACACTACACACTACACACTACACTAAACTACACTACACTACACTACACTACACACTACACACTACACACTACACTACACTACACTACACTACACTACACTACACTACACTACACACTACACACTACACTAAACTAAACTACACTACACTACACTACACTATACTACACTACACTACACTATACACTACACACTACACACTACACTAAACTAAACTACACTACACAACACTCTACACTACACTACACTACACTCTACACTACACGACACTACACTACACACTACACTCTACACTACACTACACTACACTACACACTACACACTACACTACACTACACTACACTACACTACACTCTACACTACACTACACTACACTACACACTACACTCTACACTACACTACACTACACTACACTACACTACACTACACTACACTACACTACACTCTACACTACACTACACTACACACTACACTCTACACTACACTACACTACACTACACTACATTACACTACACTACACTAAACTACACTAAACTACACTAAACTCCACACTACACTAAACTACACTACACTACACTACACTAAACTACACTAAACTCTAAACTACACTACACTACACTACACTAAACTACACTACACTAAACTCTAAACTACACTACACTACACTACACTAAACTACACTACACTACACTACACTACACTACACTAAACTACACTACACTACACTACACTACACTACACTACACTACACTACGCTACACTACACTACACTACACTACACTACACTAAACTACACTACACTACACTACACTACACTACACTACACTACACTACACTACACTAAACTAAAATACACTAAACTAAACTACACTAAATCCCAGGATGGCTCCAATCGAGTAGAAGTTGAGGGATGTTTAAGCCTATGATTGCACATGGTACATTTTTCACTGTCCCTGGAGATGAATGAACTTCCACAAATTCAGAATATCCCGATGCCGCTGGCAACCGATGCATGTCATTGGCATAGCAGCATTCACAGCCGTAGATGTGCCCATGAGGGGCAGAAACACGAGCCTGGCTGCTGGCATCAAACGTCCATATTGTACTCTCCTTTCAAAGTTCAATTATATTGATATCAAATTCCAGAAATGAAGAGGCTCTGTTCTGCTGTGTTGTGCAAGCAGGTGAAGATACATGTTGACTTCTACTGCAATGTGATGTTCATCAATTGACCTTGTGTTGAGTCCCTGGGATGGAGCTTTACCCACGATCTTCTGATCCTAAGCACGAGCCCTACAACTGCACAATAGCTGACAGAAGCATTTGGCAAGAGCCATGTATTCTTGCTCTGTAGGGGTGCATTGCTGTTATGGAATGATTGCTGCCTGCACCGTTGTTTGTGCTGTGTGTATTCTCTCTCCTGTTGTTCTCCTCGTCCAAGGCCAGCTTCTCCTGTTGCACCAAATATGGCCTCACTTGTTACATTCATTCTGGATTGTTAAGTCTGTGCCAAGAGGTGAAACTGCCTGATACCATTTTTAACCTCGACTTCAATGATATATCTCTCCTTATATGTACCTCTGTGGCGTTACACAGCTTTCCGTTGCTTGTCAAGCCTTTAATGAGCAGAAAACCATCGATATGGTTCTGCTAATTTTCTAAGAGTGATCTTTAAATGCCACTAATTAGCTTCAAATGCCAAGACATCATTATTTCCCTGCATTGTCAAGGTCAGGGTGTCAGACTCTTAGCTTCAATCAGCATGGTAACAGACTCATTGGTTCGCCGAATCCATGCCGACAATCATGTTAACTATTAGTTTAGTTTAGTTTAGAGATAACGTGAGGAAACTGGCCCTTTGACCCACCAAGTCCGTGCCGACCAGCGATCCCTGTACACTAGCACTACACTACACAATAGGGAACATTTACAATTTTTACCAAAGCCAATTAGCCTACATGCCTGTGCATCTTTGGAGTGTGGAGGAAACCGGAGCACCCGGAGAAAACCTACGTGGCTGCTGGGAGAACGTACCAACTCCGCACAGATAGCACCCCTAGTCAGGATTGAACCTGGACCACTGCAACTCTACCACCGCGCCATTGTGCCACCCCACTAATACGATGCTAATTCCCTTTTTATTTTTTGCCATGTTCCAGTCATCTTCTACCACTCACCTACCTACTGAGAGTAATTGGCAGTGGCTAATTAATTGATCAACCTGCTTGTCTCTGGGAGTCAAGGTGCTTTTAAACACCTCTCTAAGATCACCCCTCACCTTCCTGCGCTCCAGGGGATAAAATCCTTGCCTGCCCACCTCTCCCTACAGCTGATGCCCACGAGTCCTGGCAACATTTCTCGTAAATCATCACCGCCCTCATTCCTGCTGGTTCCAGTTTATACCTGCAGCACAGTGGTGTAACTAGTAGGGCCATTGGGACGCAGGCTGTTGAAGGCCAGGGGTGGTATCATGGTTCTGATCTTCACAATTTCCTTCATTGTAAAGTGCAATAAACTCCATTGGGCCATTCTTTTCCTGCTGTTAATTTTTTTGCTGCTGTTTTCTCATTTCTGATTTCTCCTCCTTAGAGGCCATTTCTCCTCCTTGGAGTCCAGGAAGAGGCCATTTGGCTCTTTATGTGGATGCCACCTCTTTGAAGAGCAGTCCAAGGAACCCATGTGCCTGCTCTTCCTTCAAACCCCAGAAAAATAATTCCATTCAATCCACTTTTGCAACTTATTATTGAAAGTCCTTCACTCTCTTTCTTAACCCAGCATTTCATGGAAGATAGGACAGTACAGACCAGGTGCAGGCCCTTCGGCCCACAATGTCAGTGCCGAACACAATGCCAAGACCAACTCTTATCTAGAAACAAGGAACGACTGATGATGATTTACAAAAGAAAACACAACGTGCCGGAGTAACTCAGAGGGTTAGGCAAACTCTCTGGCGATCGTGGTGCGGCACGGTGGCGCAGCGGTAGAGTTGCTGCCTTGCAGCGAATGCAGCGCCGGAGACTCAGGTTCGATCTTGACTACGGGCGCCGCCTGTACGGAGTTTGTACGTTCTCCCCGTGATCGTTGGTTTCCTCCCACACTCCAAAGACCAACAGGTTTGTAGGTTAATTGACTGGGTAAATGTAAAAATTGTCCCAATTGTGTGTAGGATAGTGTTAGTGTGCGGGGATCGCTGGGCGGCGCGGACTCGGTGGGCCCAAGGGCCTGTTTCCTCGCTATATCTCTAAATCTAAATCTAAAAAATCTAAAAAAAACAAGGAAGGTGATGTTTCGGGTTGGGATGACCATTCTTTGGGCTATTTGTTGGGTTGGGAGGATGAAAGCTGGAAGAGAGGAGGGGCACGACAAAACCTAGCAGGTAATAGGCTGACACAAGCCATGAGGGTTATTTGACAGGAAGCTCTGTGTCTATCTTCGGCAAAGACAAAAGAATACAGGGGATATGAGATGCTGACATGGTAGATGAGCCCAACAGACCACCCTGGACAGCTCCTCCACTACCAAAGTGAGAAGAAAAGAAGGAATCTATAGATGATTTAGGGTGGCATAGTGCCGCAGCCTCGCAATGCCAGAGACCCGGATTCAATCCTCACCTCAGGTGCTGTCTGTGTGGAGTTTGCATGTTCCCCCTATGACCACATGGCTTTCCTCCAGGTGTTCCGGTTTCCTCCCACATCCCAAAGACGTGTGGGTTAGTTGTCCCTCGGTAGATTGCCCCTAGTGTGCAGGGAGTGGATGTGAAAGTGGGATAAGTGTGAGCGGGTGATTGATGGTCGGTGTGGACTGGGTAGGCTAAAGGGCCTGTTTCCATGCTGTATCTTTCAATCAATCAATTAAACAGTCCCGCCCCTCTGTCCCGCTCCCCTGACATCAGTCTGAAGAAGGGTCTCGACCCGAAACGTCACCCATTCCTTCTCTCCTGAGATGCTGCCTGACCCGCTGAGTTACTCCAGCATTTTGTGAATAAACAGTCAATATCTTTCATTGCACCATAGAAACACACCATTCGGCCTATTGAGACAATCCTGGCCCTCAGAACAACCTCATCAATCTCATTCCCCTCTTATTTCCCTGTTGCCTATTTTCCCTTGCACACTCATTAACACCACTGATTCTCCCCCAGCTCACATATACTCGGTGCAATTTTTATTACACAGTTTAAACCAACAATCATAGAGTCATAGAGTGATACAGTGTGGAAACAGGCCCTTCCGCCCAACCTGCCCACACCGGCAATATCTACACTAGTCCCACCTGACTGCATTTGGCCCATATTCCTCGAAACCTGTCCTGTCCGTGTACCTGTCTAAATGTTTCTTAACTACCTCCTCCGGCAGCTTGTTCCATACACCCACCACTCTTTGTGTGAAAAAGTTACCCCTCAGGTTCCAATGAAATCTTTCCCTCCTCACCTTAAACATGTGTCCTCTGGTTCTCGATTCCTCTACTCTGGCCAAGTGCCCCTACCCGAGGTATTCCGCATAATTTGTTACACTTCTAAAAGATCACCCCCCCTTCCTCGTGCCCCCCAAGGAACAGAGTCCTAGACTCCCTGGTAGATTCCGAGCCTGCTCCTTGACTTAACCTTTTGCAGCTGGGGTGTGCATTAGATTCCACAATGTGGAAATGACAATAATTATTCCTGATGCAAAATCAACAAGACTGCCAAACAAAGTGGATATTTCTTGGTCAATGAGGTGCATTTTATAGCAATTTGGCCACTATGCAGACACAGTGACTGGAAGATATGTGGCGATGCTGGGAGGTTTGAAGTTGGACCAAGCTTTCGCGTGTAACCAGCACATGACTGACTCCCGGCAGCAGATTGCCAAATGCTCATTTTCAGACCACTGGAAAATCCTCCTTAAAAGCAGCCGAGAAATTGACTTTCATAGTGCATATTAATAGAATGCAGAACGGAGAACAGTACAGCACAAGAACAGGCCCTTCGACCTACAATGTCTGTGCCGAACTTGATGGCACATAACCTATGTCCCTCTGTTCCCTGCGTGTCCATATGTCGATCCAAAAGCCTCTAAAATGCCACAAACATACCGGCTTCAACCACTATCCCCGGCAATGTGTCCCAGGCACTTGTCACCCTCTGTGTAAACAACCGGCCCTACACATCTCTTTTAAACTACTGGTGGAACAGAATAGCATCTCCAGAAATGGGTTACACAAGCAGTGAAAGCAACAACCGAAAATCCCAGACTCCACCAACCTATAAAATTGTAATCTCAACTTAATAGTGCTGTTTGGTGAATACAGAGAATGTGTGGACTCCTTTGATCAGTGTACGCTTTAAAAAGTACTCTTTGAAGTTGGTGCGGAGATGATATTTTGAGCGACATCATATCATAAATGGTTAGAATCAGCCGGAGGAGCAAAAGCATTTTTAAAGATATGATTAAGAATGAATGAAAGCTGATTGCCATTGGAGCATAAAGGAATGATTTGGACAAAATCTAAAGCAAGATGGCACACGACAGGCTCGGAGCCACCGAGCAAGAAAAGGAATTGGAGCAAAGGAACGCTGTACCCGAATCTGGGCAGTGCATCTTTGGAAGACTTTGGACAAGATTACATCTACGGAATGCAAGATTTCAGTTTAGTTTAGTTTGGAGAATCAGCGTGGAAACAGACCCGTCAGCTCACCGAGTCCGCGCCAACCAAAGATCCCCGCACACTAACACTACCCTAAACACACTAGGGACAATTTACATTTACACCAAGTCAATTAGCCTACACAAAATTATGGAATAACTCAACGGGTCAGGCATGTCTTTGGAACGTGGGAGGAAACCGGAGCTCCCGGAAAAAAAACATAAGGTTGTGATTCGTTCCTGACTATGGGTACTTGTCTGTACAGATAGCACCCGGAGTCAGGATCGAACCCAGGTCTCTGGCTCTGTAAGGCAGCAACTCTACCGCTGCGCCACCGTGCCGCCCTGTGTTGTCCTGAGGATAAAGAGGTTTACGGGGAGATTTGTAGGCGATGTTCATCAAACATACTTTTATTTTTGAGGATGTAAGGAGATTTAATGTCCAGTAGCAACAGGGTCAGTAACCATGGGGATAAAATGAAGGTTATTTGTTGAACAAGCAGAGCAGATACAATAGTGGCATTTAAGAGACTTTTGGATAGGCACATGGACATGCAGGCAGATCAGAGATTCCCTCCCCTTACCTCCCCTTCCACCTACATTCCTTCCTCTAGCTTCACAATCCAAAACTCTCCAATCCTTTTGTCTCAGCCCAACCGTCTTTTCATCTCTGCTCTTTGACCCTTCTTCAGACTTGACCCGAAACATTACCCATTCCTTTCTCCAGAGATGCTGCCTGACCCGTTGAGTTATTCCATAATTTTGTGTCTATCTTTGGTGTAAACCAGCATCTGCAGTTCCTTCCTACACATTTCTTCTGTCTATGTTATTTTTTGTCCAAGGTCTCACCCTCTAACTGTACCCATTCACTTGTTGAACAGAGAACGTTGTTTGCAGTGATTCCCCATTATCTCCCTGGTTTTGCCTCATCAGAAGATCCCCTCTCCTCCAACTCTCCCTGTGGCTTTACGAGCTTCTTTTAACTATATTTCTGATGAAGGGTCTCCAGCCTGAACCAGAGACAGTTTCTCTTCCCACAAATGCAGACTGATCCTTTAAAAAATGTCAACATCTACTGTTTTTGTTTTAGTTGTTTTAGATATCATTTTGAACCAATTAATATATCAGATTTAAATAGATAAAAAATGCCTTTCGATGTTTCATTTTGATTTAAAAAATGCATTGAGAAAGCAGAAACGGGGTACTGATTTTGGATGATCAGCTATGATCATATTGAGTAGCAGTGTCTGGAAGGTCTGAATGGCCTACTCCTGCACCTATTTTTCCATGTTTCTAAGTTTCTATGTTTCTTTTGTTAAATCCACCATGACTTTTTCAAAGTGCAAAAAGCACTTTAAACAAGGGCAGCGGTAGAGTTGCTGCCTTACAGCGCCGGAGACCTGGGTTCGATCCTGACTACGGGTGCAGACTGTACGGAGTATGTGCATTCTCCACTTGACCTGCGTTGGTTTTCTCCGAGTTCTTCGGTTTCCTCCCACACTCCAAAGACGTGCAGGGTTGTAGGTAAATTAGTTTGGTGTAAATGTAAAAAATTGTCCCCATTGTGTGTAGGGTAGTGCTAATATGCAGGGATCACTGGTCTGTGCAGACTCAATGGGCCGAAGGGCCTGTTTCCATACTGTATCTCTAAATCAAACTAAACTAAACTAAACCAAACGTGGACGGTGTGTGTATTAAGAGGGGAATGGCACTAATGCAACACATTCCATGGTTAAGGTAATATTTGTGCAATACTAAAGCTCTGGAAACCTGGGTACAGAATGTTTATCTTTCATGAAACAGCTTTGCTTTTAGTTTCCAAAGAGATATTAATTTGTCACAGATGTCCGAAACATTTTGGACATCATTCAATGCAGAGATGAAGGCAGTGGGAGAAATATTCAGCAACTAATAAACATTTTGGCCTTGTTTTTTTGCAGATTTCAGTTGGCATTGCAGGCTCACTTAGCCTCTGCGTAAAAACAAACAAGTTCAGGAACTAGGGGTGAAAGGGAACAGAAAGTGACTGACTGTTTATGTAGAGACTGGAAACATTTGAGAAGCTGGCAGGCGTTTTGCATTAGTTGGTCGTGTACGTCTGTTGTTGCATGTAGCTTATGATGTTCTGTGCCTTTTCTACTTGTTCCCTACAGTAATTAAACCTAGCTGGTTAATTCCAGAGCGGAGGTTGGGTTGCGTATAAGATGGTGATAATAGCATCTTCTGAAGTAGCCTGAACAGAAATAAATTGCAGTGGTCTGGAGGAATGCAGACTCGTCTGAGACCCAGAGGATTGGATTTCTGTTCAGGGCAGTGGCATTAAGCTCACCAGGCCACAAGGTTTTCTTTCGGGAAGTATGGCTAAACCAGCCGAAGAGGGAAGCTTCATTGAAGTCCTCTAATATTACATTACACAAGAAATTAGAGATAGCTAAACTGCTTCAGATGCCAGTGGATTTAGGAGATATAAATGAAGATGTGTCTTTTGAAATTTAAGGTCAATCCAAATACTTTTACATTGAATTACTTCCTGTACAGCATGATCCCACAGCAAACTAGCTGAGAAACTCCAGATAACTCTTTTAGTATACTTTCATTTAACTTAAAGGTATACCTTTCAGTTTATTAAAAACTAAAAGTACACTTTTTAGTTATATTTATTATAACTAAAAAGCAGTTTTTTAATGATCTTTTTCAGGACGGCAGCAAATCAGCCAGTAGAGATGCTGCTACGATCCAGGTCCAATTCTGATATCCGGTGCTGTCTGTGTGGAGTTTGCATGTTCTCTCTGTACCTGCAGGGTTTTCCCCAGGTGCTCTGGTTTCCTTCCAGACCCCAAAAGACATTCATTTGGGTGGGTTGATTCGCCACTGGAAATTGCCCTTCGTGAAAGTGACACCATAATCTCTCTAGATCTCTGGAGAAAAGGAACAGTCAAAGTTTCAGGTCGAGACGGGACTAAAGAATGATCTCGACCCGAAACGTCACCAATTCCTTTTTCTCCAGAGATGCTGTCTAACAGGCTGAGTTACTCCAGTTTTTTTTTGCCTATCTCCCATCAGAAAGAGGTTTTCACTATCCACTTGCGTAACTCTGAACAAGTGTGGCCTAGGCAGTTTATTTGACCCCCTTCAGTAACGCGCACTGGCTGATTAATTCCTCTCATAAAATATTGACCATCATAAATTTTCTGACCAGAATAAGAAAGATGCAACCAACTCATTCCTTTCACGACTGACCACAGCTTAACGCCAAGCTTTCTTTACCTCAAATTATCTTGCACAACAAACATACGTACCCAGTTTCATCCTTCATTTTTATCACGATAACCTTCCCCGAATTATCTATTTCTCACATTTATCATATAGTTAAAATAAGAGTTGCATCTGATTTTAGAATCATTCTGGCTGTCAACACAGAGACTGGTCCTTCTGTCCACCATGTTTTTAAATTTTAAACATTTAGACAGGTACATGGATAGGACAGGTTTCGATGGACATGGGCCAAATGCAGGCAGGTGGGACTCGTGTATATCGATGTGGGAAAGTTAGGCTGAATGGCCTGTTTCCACCCTGTATGACTCTATAACATCATGACTCTATGACCAAGTTCCTTCTTAATATTTGTCTCTAAATCTCTAAGGTGTTAATAAATATTTGAATCTCTCATTATAACGTCAGATTTATTCAGATCAACTTTATCAATCTCTTTCATAAGCTTAAAAATGGGATTGTTGTCACCTCAAAGGCTTCCAAGTTTCTTATCTTAATAGACAAGTTTGATCAGACCATCTCTCTCCTTCACTGACTGACATCTGAACACACATTTAGAATTTTCTTTTAGCTGCCCTTCTTTCAATTGTTGTGTGTGCATGTTGTACAGTTCCACTCGTACCATACCACAGCGCATTTTCCAAGTTGCTACTGTTTTTTAAAAGACTAATTATGTATTTCCATTTCCATTAGAACATTACAAAATTCAAATTCCATTTGTCCAGGATGCATGCCAGCTACTCAGTGCCCACCAGTCTCTGAAGGCTTGATTGATAGAGAGAGCAGAGGGTTATAGGTGGTTATCAGTCTATTGGTGTCTGTTAAAATAACTATGGAGGGAAGCTGCTGGTGTCTGCCGCCGAGCTGAGCAAGAGGGGACCCAGTGGCAGGTCGAGAGTCAGAGCAAGAGGGGACCCAGTGGCAGGCCGAGAGCAAGGGCAAGAGGGGACCCAGTGGCAGGCTGAGAGTCACAGCAAGAGGGGACCCAGTGGCAGGCCGAGAGCAAGGAAAGAGGGGACCCAGTGGCAGGCCGAGAGTCAGGGCAAGAGGGGACCCAGTGGCAGGCCGAGAGTCAGGGCAAGAGGGGACCCAGTGGCAGGCCGAGAGTCAGGGCAAGAGGGGACCCAGTGGCAGGTCGAGAGTCAGAGCAAGAGGGGACCCAGTGGCAGGCCGAGAGCAAGGAAAGAGGGGACCCAGTGGCAGGCTGAGAGTCACAGCAAGAGGGGACCCAGTGGCAGGCCGAGAGCAAGGAAAGAGGGGACCCAGTGGCAGGCCGAGAGCAAGGGCAAGAGGGGACCCAGTGGCAGGCCGAGAGCAAGGGCAAGAGGGGACCCAGTGGCAGGCTGAGAGTCAGAGCAAGAGGGGACCCAGTGGCAGGCTGAGAGTCACAGCAAGAGGGGACCCAGTGGCAGGTCGAGAGCAAGGGCAAGAGGGGACCCAGTGGCAGGTCGAGAGTCAGAGCAAGAGGGGACCCAGTGGCAGGCTGAGAGTCACAGCAAGAGGGGACCCAGTGGCAGGTCGAGAGCAAGGGCAAGAGGGGACCCAGTGGCAGGCTGAGAGTCACAGCAAGAGGGGACCCAGTGGCAGGCCGAGAGTCAGGGCAAGAGGGGACCCAGTGGCAGGCCGAGAGTCAGGGCAAGAGGGGACCCAGTGGCAGGTCGAGAGTCAGGGCAAGAGGGGACCCAGTGGCAGGCCGAGAGTCACAGCAAGAGGGGACCCAGTGGCAGGCCGAGAGTCAGGGCAAGAGGGGACCCAGTGGCAGGCCGAGAGCAAGGGCAAGAGGGGACCCGGCGGCCGCTGAGAACAAGGACCCAGTGGGCTGCCCGCGGCCATGCCTGGCGGCAGGCCCAGTTCGCCACTGCGAAGATGGGCCCAGCGGACAGCTGCCTGCAGGGGAAAGTTCAGAGGCCCAGGACTGGAAAGTCGGGAAGAGAACCGCTGGGGACTACGGGCACGAGGAGAAGGTCAGAGGCAGGGAGTACTCCCTGGGACACAGGGGCATTCAGGCGAGGAGAGGGACGGTGGGTCGTGGGCCTACAACAGCCTGGGGTGTACCCAAGCTTACCTGGGCTTACCTGGGCTTATCTGCATCGGGGGTGTCCCAGTACTTCCAACACATGGACTGGACTTCGGGCTTTTTCTTTTTCTCTGTAAACGCCGCCAAAATATGGCGACTGTGCATTTTGTAGGTTGTGGAAAATAATTTAACTGTGCTGTGCAGATGTGACAATAAAGAACCATTGCACCATTGAAGGCCTCCAGAGAGCCAAGGGACACCGCATGCTTCTCTGCCGGGGCAGCCATGCATGGACACACCTTGGGAAGAGGGGCAGGCTGTCAGCTCAGCTGCAACCCCTGAGGACCTGCAGCCTGGACCTGTGAACTGCCACCTTCGCCAGGCCCAGGAGTAGAAGGACATCCCCAACCCAACCTACCTCCCTCCTCAGCAGGTGCCCAACCATGAGGACAGTGGGACTGCCGTACAGACAGACCTTGAGGGGCATACTCAAACACAGGCGAGAGACGCAAAGTGCTGGAGTAACTGAGCAGGTCAGGCAACACATATCTGGAGAAAAGGAATAGGTTACATTTCAGGTCGAGACCCTTCTTCAGACTGAGAGTCAATGGAAAGGGAAACTAGAGGCATGAAAAAGTACAAAAAACAAATGAATGAAGGGTATGAAACATCACCCATTCCTTTTCTCCAGAGATGCTGCCTGACCCGCTGAATTACTCCAGCATTTTGTGTCCACCTTCGGTGTAAAACAGCATCTGCAGTTCCTTCCTAATCAAACACAAGGTTGCAACCTGCTCAGTTGGAGGTTAGCAGGATGCAGATGGGATGCCAAATGGAAGACCTTTCCAATGTTCATAACATAAATGACCAAGAACAGCGAGAGAAACAGCAAGAATTTTGCTCTTCCTTTGAATAACACGAGGGACTCCAATTCATTGCATTTGCCTCTTTGTGAGAGCTCATTGCTCGGTCTTCTCAGAACAGACACGAACGTTCCTGTACGACATGAAACCACGCTCTACTGGTGCCCAATCACAAAAACACTAGAAAATAAAATGAAAATGCAAGCATACATTCAGTGGACAGACACAGTTCATGTAAATATGTGCATGCAAACAATGTGCAGACAAAGGCTTCAAAGGCTTAGTTTGCACAGATTAAGCCAAAGTATATGAAACAACTGCAAATAATTAAATCTATAAATGATCATTTCATGTTCATAAGTTCTAGGAGCAGAATCAGGCCATTTGGCCCATCAAGTCTACTCCACCATTCAATCATGGCTGATCTATCATGCCGTCTCCATTCCCCTGCCTTCTCCACATAACCTCTGATACCCGCACTAATCAAGAGCCTATCAATGTCCACCTTAAAAAATATCCATTGACGGCCTCCACAGCCGTCTGTGGCAATGAATAAATTTATTATTTAATATAACACTCTCTGTAGAATTTTTTTCTATGTTGAATGTTGTAATACTGAAGGGTGTTACTAATTATTTGACAATTAATTACTGTATGCAAATATAATTTAAATATTGGGACCTTTTCTTCAGTATCAGACATGTTTCTCATGATATCCCTCACACACAGCACAAGACCATGTCCACAGTGACACAAGTGTTCGGTTGGACTACTTTAGTTGGAAAAATGTTGCCTGTCTCTGTTAATGTTCCCTTCATGTGTTGTGCAGCTCCGAACGCAACATATCCAGAGCTTTTTTAAAGATAATTTCATTCAAGTTTGGAAATATTCTGTCCCAACATATACTTATAAGCTGCAAAACAGCTAGAAAACAACAGAGTTATGTCATAGCAATCACCCTGTGGCCAACAGCCGTGTGTTGTGCGTGACGAGCACTGTACTGATTCACGGTATCAGTGCAGAGCCTGTAATAATGAGCACCTGTTATAAACCGCAGCATTGGGGCAAGATTAGATTGATGGACTGAAACACCCATATGCTAATTTGTAAGAAGCTGAGATACATAATAGGCACCATATGATAAATAATTGAGCACACTGTGCCAGAAACATATTCTATATTCTCGGAGCAAAGCATGATTATAATTATAATTGTAAAAGGACCTGGATTGTTGCAAAGGGTAGCGTTTCCATCTGTATTCTGTACACCTCTTCCACGCAGCCAGCTCGGGTCCCCACAACCCTGCTCACCTTCTCACGTTTGCTCACTTTACCAGACAATTATGTATTTTAATAAACGCTCTGAGGACAGGGCTAACATTCCCAATTAACTGCTTGGTGTCCATGTGCTGGAATATTTTATGTCGGTTAAGGATTGGGAGTGAATTTGGAGCTATGCTTTTGTGTTTAGTTCAGTTCAGTTTAGAGATACAGCGCGGAAACAGGCCCTTTGGCCCGTTGAGTCCCCACACATTAATACTATCCTACACACATGCTAAGGATAATTTACAATTATACCAGGCCAATTAACCTACAAACGTGCACGTCTTTGGAGTGTGGGAGGAAACCGAAGATCTCGGAGAAAACCAACGCAGGTCACGGGGAGAACGTGCAAACTCCGTAGACGGTGCCCGTAGTCGGGCTCGAAGCCGGGTCTCTGGTGCTGTAAGTGCTGCAAGGCAGCAACTCTACCGCTGCACCACCGTGCCATCCTTTCACTCTTCTTTCTAATGGTCAGCATCAAAACATTTAACGTTTGCTGGAGACACAAGGAACTGCAGTTGCCGGTTTACAAAAAAAAAGATACAAAGTGCTGAACTGACCCAGCATGTCAGGCTGCATCTGTAGAACATGGATAGGTGATGTTTTGCATCGGGACCCTTTTTCAGATGCAGCCTGGTGATGGGTCCCGACCATGTCCTCTCTACGTGTCCTCCGGAGATGTTGACTGACCTGCTGAGTTACTCCAGCACTTCGTGGCATCTACAGTTGATGGTTAGGAGATTCCTCACTGGCCACTGCCATCTTCACATACAGAACATGCAGATCAGCCTTTCTGTTATTGTGCCTTAGCTCCATATTCTTCACCAGGTGCATCTGCATCAGAATATGTTGGATCTCCTTCACATTAATGTCCACAAATCCGAAACCCACAGCCTCTAGAGGGGAGAAAAACCTTCCTGGAGCCATCCAACTCCAGACCACAGGTAGACACAAAATGCTGGAGTAACTCAGCAGGTCAGGTAGCATCTCTGGAGAAAAGGAATAGGTGACGTGTCGGGTCGAGACCCTTCATCAGACTGAGTGTCAGGCCCATGGATTCTCTCAGTCTGGTGAAAGGTCTTGACCCATAAAGGTTACCTATTCCTTTCTCCAGAGATGTTGCCTGACCTGTGAAGTTACTCCAGCATTTTGTTCTATGTTCGGTGTAAACCAGCATCTGCATGTTCCTTCCTACACAATTCCACACCATGTCATAGATGCCAGCAGTCTACTTACAACTCACAGTTTCTAAAGCATGAAGCTTGGGCGGCACGGTGGTGCAGCGATAGAGCTGCTGCCGAACAGCACCAGTGGAGACCTGGGTTCGATCCTGACTACGGGTGCTGTCTGTACAGAGTTTGTACGTTCTTCCCGTGACCTGCATGGATTTTCTTCAGTTGCTCCAGTTTCCTCACACGCTCCAGAGACGTACAGGCTTCTAGTGGTTTGGTTTGGTAAAATTGGTTTGGTAAAATTGTAAATTGTCTCTAGTATACGTGTGTTCGTGTACTAGAGTGTTCGTGTGCGGGGATCGCTGGACGGCACGGACTTCGTGGGCTGAAGGGCCTGTTTCAATAGACAATAAACAATAGGTGCAGGGGTAGGCCATTCGGCCCTTCGAGCCAGCACCGCCATTCACCGTGATCATGGCTGATCATTCTCAATCAGTACCCCGTTCCTGCCTTCTCCCCATATCCCCTGACTCCGCTATCATAAAGAGCTCTATCTAGCTCTCTCATGAAAGCATTCAGAGAATTGGCCTCAGCTGCCTTCTGAGGCAGAGAATTCCACAACTTCACAACCCTCTGAGTGAAAAGGTTATTCCTCAACTCTGTTCTAAATGGCCTACCCCTTATTCTTAAATGGTGGCCCCTGGTTCGGGACTCCCCCAACATCGGGAACATGTTTCCTGCCTCTAACGTGTCCAATCCCTTAATGATCTTATTTGTTTCAATAAGATCCCCTCTTATCCTTCTAAATCCAGAGTATACAAGCCCAGTCACTCCAGTCTTTCAACGTACGACAGTCCCACCATTTCGGGAATTAATCTCGTGAACCTACGCTGCACTCCTTCAATAGCAAGAATGTCCTTCCTCAAGTTTGGAGACCAAAACTGCACACAGTACTCCAGGTGCGGTCTCACTAGGGCCCTGTACAACTGTAGAAGGACCTCTTTGCTCCTATACTCAACTCCTCTTGTTATGAAGGCCAACATTCCATTGGCTTTCTTCACTGCCTGCTGTACCTGCATGCTTCCTTTCAGTGACTGATGCACTAGGCCACCCAGATCTCGTTGTACTTCCCCTTTTCCTAACGACACCATTCAGATAATACTCTGCCTTCCTGTTCTTACCACCAAAGTGGATAACCTCACACTTATCCACATTAAACTGCATCTGCCATGCATCCGTCCACTCACACAACCTGTTCAAGTCACCTTGCAACCTCATAGCATCTTCCTCACAGTTCACACTGCCACCTAACTTTGTGTCATCTGCAAATTTGCTAATGGTACTTTTAATCCCTTCATCCAAGTCATTAATGTATATAATAAATAGCTGCGGTCCCAGCACCGAGCCTTGCGGTACCCCACTAGTCACTGCCTGCCATTCTGAAAGGGACCCATTTATCCCCACTCTTTGCTTTCTGTCTGCCAACCAATTTTCTATCCATGTCAGTACCCTACGCCCAATACCATGTGCTCTAATTTTGCCCACTAATCTCCTATGTGGGACCTTGTCGAAGGCTTTCTGAAAGTCAAGGTACACTACATCCACCGGCTCTCCCATGCTGACTCGGAACGATTCTGTTACTACTATCCAAATGCTCCGCAATTTCGTCTTTTATAATTGACTCCAGCATCTTCCCCACCACTGATGTCAGACTAACTGGTCTATAATTACCCGTTTTCTCTCTCCCTCCCTTCTTAAAAAGTGGGATAACATTAGCTACCCTCCAATCCACAGGAACTGATCCTGAATCTATAGAACATTGGAAATGCGTCCACGATTTCTAGAGCCACCTCCTTAAGTACCCTGGGATGCAGACCATCAGGCCCTGGGGATTTATCAGCCTTCAGTCCCATCAGTCTCCCAAAACCATTTCCTGCCTAATGTGGATTTCCTTCATTTCCTCTGTCACCCTAGAATCTCTGGCCACTAGAACATCTGGGAGATTGTTTGTGTCTTCCCTAGTGAAGACAGATCCAAAGTACTGGTTCAACTCGTCTGCCATTTCCATGTTCCCCATAATAAATTCCCCTGCTTCTGTCTTCAAGGGACCCACATTTGCCTTAACTACTGTTTTCCTCTTCACGTACCTAAAGAAGCTTTTACTATTCTCCTTTATATTATTGGCTAGCTTACCTTCGAACCTCATCTTTTCTCCCCGTATTGCCTTTTTAGTTATCTTCTGTTGCTCTTTAAATGAGTCCCAATCCTCTGGCTTCCCGCTCTTCTTTGCTATGTTATACTTCTTCTCTTTTATTTTTATGCTGTCCTTGACTTCCCTTTCCGCACTGTATCTCTAAAGCAAACTAAAACTAAGCTGACTAGAACATGGAAATAAAGTAAAAATTACCTCAGTCAACAGGTTTGCAGTGAATCTGCAGATCAAGTTATCCCTCTCCTCTAAACTAAACTTGCATTGAATCAGTCTAGATCAAGGTCTCCCTCTCATCCTGAACTAAACTCCCAAATCATCAGTTTGCATTCTGTAGACATTCAAACAGCTTTTGTTTTGTCAACTGCAGTAAACCACCAAAGCTTGTCTTTGAGAGCACCCAACATTTCTCCGGAATATTTTTATTGCTGTTCCTTAATTGAAAATTCATGAGTATCCATGGATTTGCCACAGAGTTTTTATTGATGAAGTCTAAGTAAAACTGCTAAAGATTGTAATTCCTGGGAATTCTGAACAACATTAGAATGTGAAAGAATAGTTCGATCATTTGGAAGGAAAAATGAAAAGAAACTATGCCTGCCCTCTAGTGTTCCATCTGGAATATTATATAAATTATAATTATAATTACAGTTTAACGTTGAAAACTTTCTGGGACAGTTTCTGTCTAAATCATCAGCGGTCGAAGAGGCACAATGAGTCAAGTTTGTCAGTAATGGGTATGTCCTGATGTATCATTTGGGCAGGGGTTAGATATTGCTGTGTTGTGCCAGTGCGTTATCAGTTTGACTTGGTGTAGATGGATGGTGTGTCCGTGTTAAGGCTTCCAGATAAGAAGATAATTCAGCTTGATGTTGACCTGATGACAGCAATGGGAAGGGTGAACAAGAAGTGTTTGTAATAGCGTAGCGTCCGAATGTGGACAAAGCACCCATTTGAAAGAGGAATGAGTTTGTGTGAATGGTGGTGAAGGTTAGGATTGGAACATAGAAACATAGTCAATAGGTGCAGGAGGAGGCCATTCGGCCCTTCGAGCCAGCACCGCCATTCATCGTGATCATGGCTGAACGAGGTCATACCGTCATAGAGTCATAGAGTGATACCGTGTGGAAACAGGCCCTTCAGCCCAACTCGCCCACACTGGCCAACAATGTCCCAGCTACCCTAATCATAGAGTGATACCGTGTAGAAACAGGCCCTTCAACCCAACTCACCCACACTGGCCAACAATGTCCCAGCTACACTAGTCCCACCTGCCTGCACTCAGTCCATATCCCTCCAAACCTTCCCTATCCATGTACCTGTCCAACTGTTTCTTAAATGATGGGATAGTCCCAGCCTCAACTATCTCCTCTGGCAGCTTGTTCCATGCACCCACCACTGTGTGAAAAAGTTACCCTTCGGATTCCTATTAAATCTTTTCCCCTTCACCTTGAACCTATGTCCTCTGGTCCTCAATTCCCCTAGTCTGGGTAAAAGACTCTGTGCATCCACCCGATCTATTCCTCTCATAATTTTGTACACCACTATAAGATCTCCCCTCATCCTCCTGCACTCCATTGATAGAGACCCAGCCTACTCAACCTCTCCCTCTAGCTCACACTAGTCCTGGCATTGGATATTGAATTGTGGGGGGAAAGAGAGGTTGTAATTGGGAAGAATCGAGGGCCAGAGTTACAGGGAGAGGTTGGGCAGGCTAGTACTTTATTCTTTACTCTAAAGGGCATAAGGAGTGAACTTAGAGAGGTGTATAAAACCATGAGGGTTTCGATGCAGTGAATGTACAGTCTTTTTCCCCAGGGCAGGGGAATCCACAACCAGAGAGCAGAGGCTTAAGCTGAACAAGGAAGGATTTAATAGGAACCTGTTTTTCACAGAGAGGGTGTTGGGTATCTGGAACAAACTGTGAGAAGAAGTAACTGAGCAGGTATAATAACAATATTTAATATACATTTGAACAGATATATGGATAGGAAAGCTTTGGAGGGATATGGGTCAAATGTGGGCAAATGGGACTAGCTTAGATGGGGCATCTTGGTCAGCACGGGGCGAGAAGGGCCGAATGGCTGTTTTGTGCTTTTGACGATTCTTTGACTCTATAACTAGCAGAGGCCAAAGGCATCCCTGAAGAACCAGAGCATGCATTCCTGATCTATCCATTACCTCCAGGAAGAACCCTTCGGAATGCCAAGAACAACAAAAGCAGGAATGTTTGCCAAAGGAGGGACTGAAGTTGAGGCTGGGACTATCCCAACGTTTAAGAAGCAGTTAGACAGGTACATGGATAGGACAGGTTTGGAGGGATATGGACCAAGTGCAGGCAAGAGGAACTAGGGTCCTGGGACATTGTTGGACGGTATGGGCGAGTTGGGCCGAAGGGCCTGTTTCCACACTGTGTTACTCTATGACTCTATGACACAGTCTAAGGATTATCTAACATGGTAGCCACGGGACTTACTAAAACTCTGGGTAAATCACACTGCCGTCTGTCACTGCCACCAACTCTGCTGTCCATTTGGTCAAATGCTGAGAAGGAAACTAAAATAAGATATGTTATTTTGTTCCTACCAATACATTTGGCAGGAGATGCAAAATATGACTCCATTGTTCCCTCCACTTACCTCCACGTTAGCATACTTAATTGTGACTCAGACTGTTGTGTGTTGAAGGTCCAGTCTAGCAGTTCCAGTATGTAATGCAGGTTGACTCCTCACCCTGAGCCCACTCCTTCCCTAAGAAATTAAATTCATCCCCTCAGGAGGTGAACTCAAATGATCTGAGCCTATTATTCAAATGGAGCGGGAAGGTTAGTTTGCGTATCCCAGCCCTCACTGCTTTGATAAATAGTTAACAGGGAAAGCAGCCAACATAATAAAGGACGCGAGGCACAAAGTGCCGGAGTAAGTCAGCCGGCCAAGCAGCATCTCAGCAGAACATGGGAAATCTGACCTTTCAGATAGGGACTCTTCTTCAAACTGTCTAGACCCTTTATCGGTCAGGACTGTCTCTTCCCAACCTGAAATGTCAACTACCTGTGTTCTCCTGAGATGCTGCCTGACCTGCTGAGTTACTCCAGCACTTTGTGTCTTCTTTTGTAAACAAGCAACTACATGATCTACGTTTCTACATGATCAAGGGGCAGTTATGCCCCAGCATTTACCTCTTCTCCCCTTTTCCATTAGGCAGAAGATATAAAAGCTTGAAATCACTTGCCATCAGATTGAAGAACAGCTTTGTCCCTGTTGCTATCAGATGATTGAAACGACCTCTCATTAATTGAGGTGTAATCCTGAGTGCCCTTGCACTTTTTCTGACCTGCACTTTCTCTGTAACTGCAGTCCTGTTTTGCTGTAACATTACATTCTGCATTCTGTCGACTTTTCTCTTTGAATGAATGAATGAATAAGTTTACTGGCCAAGTACGTACACATACAAGGAATGTGCCTTGGTGCTCCGCTCGCAAGTAACAACACGAACATACAGTAAACAATTAAGAATAAAGCATAAAACATTAAAAATTAAGAATGCAACATTGCAGTTTAAACATGTGCGTGAAATAAACCAGAGCAAAAAGAGACTACAGACTTTTGGTTATTGAGTAGAGCTACTACTCGTGGAAAAAAAGCTGTTTTTATGTCTGGCTGTGGCTGCTTTGACAGTCCGGAGTCGCCTTCCAGAGGGAAGTGCTTCAAAGAGTTTGTGGCCAGGGTGAGAGGGGTCAGAGATGATTTTGCCCGCTCGCTTCCTGTACTACTTGTACTGATGTTATTCATGTATGATCTGATTTTATTCGAGAGCAAAGTTTTTCACTGTACGTATCTCGTTACGTGGGACAAAAATAAACGAATGCCAATACTCTTCCACTCATCTGCCTGCATGCTGTATGGGAGAGCGTGATACCTGACGTTATCACCATGATGACACTCCAAAGTAATGAGCTGACGGTCGGGTGTTTGGGGAATACCCCATGTTCACGTAGGATGCAAAATAAATGCAGGTTATTTATATTTCACCCAAGTTTGATACATTGATAGATGTAAGATTTTCCCCAGAAGATTGGAAAACACATTAAGCTGGACTATTTACGAGATGGATTGAAAACTGCCGCAAACATAGGAAGGGGAAGGACATGGGTTACATTAACACCATCGCAGGTAACTCAGGGTGCCTCAGCAGTCGAGAAAGATGGTTTATCTTGTTGAATCCTGATGGGCCTTGTGAGTTACCTACCACTGTGCTAATGTAGCCCACATCCTTTTCTTTCCTTAGTTCAGCCAATTTTCATTCCATTTCATAAGCCCCATCTTTAAGTGTTTTGCAACCTGGTGGGCCGATTTTGCTTGTGTCAATGTGTCAAAGAGAAATTTCTCCTTTCACAACAGAGAAATAACTTTCACTTCCGGCCCACTCCCAATAACAAGGTTTGTTATTTAGCTCAGTTTAGTTCACAGATACAGCGTGGAAACAGGCCTTTGGCCCACTGAGCCCACACCGACCAGTGATCCCCACACACTCACACGATCCTACGCACACTAGGGTCAATTTACATTAATACCGAGCCAATTAACCTACAAACCTGCACGTCTTTGGAGTGTGGGAGGAAACCGGAGCACCCAGAGAAAACCCACGCGGGTCACGGGGAGAACGTACAAACTCCGTACAGACAGCACCTGTAGTCAGGGTCTCCGGTGCTGTAAGGCAGCAACTCTACCGCTGCGCCACCTTTCTTAAGCTGTTTTCATCCCTTCAAACAACACCGAGACATTACAGCCATTAACCTTCCTCCTGGGTGCTCTATTATTTTATTTCTTCAGGAAGTCCTTAGTTACCGTCCGTACAGTAGATGTCAGCCTGTGTTTCACTAATTTACCCATTCCACCTTTGTCTGCATTGATCGCGAGCTCGGTATTCCCCAATCTTAAGGCATTTTTCCACTTTTCAAACATTTCCTACCTATTACAGAACGTCTCATTCCATTAGCTGTATTTTATACACCCCAGGGTGCAATAAGTCTGAAATCGTTCGGAGAAGTTTGGGACTTGTGGAGGCCGGGGGAAATGGACTTGCCTTCCTCAGTGAGCTAAGGCCATTTATCATTTCTTTAACACTGTATTCATTCAATACAAGACACAGGAGCGCTCCTCAGTCTAAGGTAGACACAAAATGCTGGAGTAACTCAGTGGGTCAGGCAGCAACTCTGGAGAGAAGGAATGGGTGACATTTTGGATATCCTGCCGAGATGCTGCCTGAGCCGTTGAGTTACTCCAGCATTTTGTGTCCACCTTCGATTTTAACCAGCATCTGCAGTGTTTTTCCGACACATTTTGCTCCTTTGTTTTGTTTGTTGGAAACTGCAAAACATTGCACAGCCAGACTCCACTCCTTTAACCATTAGCAGGTTGTAACAGATGTCAACGATCATGCTTATCGCTTGACATGTGGGAAGCATAAACTGGGGCCACTTTAATCTCATTGTGATTCATCTCAGAGTGACAAACTGAGAAACAAATTGCACAATCCAGAGCAATGTTGAGTGTTTGGGTTGTTTTCCAGAACGGTATACGGAGTATGCTTGCTGCCTTACTTTGTTTGACAAACACTGCACACAATGTTCTCTCAACACGAAACCCTGTTGTAATCGTATCACCGAAGAGAACACGACGGTCCATCTTACTAATCATTCACATCTTTCCTTGCCTGTGAAGACAATAGACTGTTGTGTGCAGTCCAAGGATCAATGCCAAACGTACCAGTCAACTTGTTGGCCGAACAGTGAACACCTTGTCGAGACACTAATGTCCGATTGTTGGGGAAGGACAACCTGTTGATTCACTTCGTAGTAAAATCCACCCCCAATGGGGGGTTCTCAATGTACTCCATATGTAACAATTACATTGAAGACTTTTTTCAGGAAAGAGTGCCAGTTTCTTTGCCAGTGGTATGAATGTACTTCCTCTATCCCTCCTTTTACAAACGTACTGAAGCCCAGGTCTGGGGGGAATGGCAACACTTTAGCAGCTCCACAAATGTCCACTCAACGGCTCAATGGTGCTTTATTGTCACAAGCACCTAGCTGTAGCAGTATTCCATTTTTACAGACAGTTCAGCACAAACCATCCCATACATCCGTAGAATATAAATTTATGTTGATTAGCTCATTAATTTATTGCATCGTATGGAAGTCGCATTCCCAATCTCGTTGTGCCTAACCCTGTACAATGACATTAAAGATATATTGTATTGTATCACACTCAGGTACAAGAGAAGGTATCACAAAATGCTGGAGTAACTCAGCAGGTCAGCCAGCATCTAGGAGAGAGGGAATGGGTGATGTTTTGGGTCGAGACCCTTCTTCAGACTGATGTCAGAGGGGCGGGACAAAGAAAGGATATAGGTGGAGACAGGAAGTTAGAGGGAGAACTGGGAAGGGGGGAAAAGAGAGAGACAGAAGAACTATCTAAAGTTGGAGAAGTTAATGTTCATACTGCTGGGCTGTAAGCTGCCCAAGCGAAATATGAGGTGTTGTTCCTCCAATTTGTGGTGGGCCTCACTATGGCACTGGAGGAGGCCCATGACAGAAAGGTCAGACTGGGAGTGGGAGGGGGAGTTGAAGTGCTCAGCCACCGGGAGATCAGGTTGGTTAAGGCGGACTGAGCTAAGGTGTTGAGCGAAACGATCGCCGAGCCTACGTTTGGTCTCTGCCGATGTAGAGAAATTGACATCCAGAGCAGCGGATACAATAGATGAGGTTGGAGGAGGTGCAGGTGAACCTCTGTCTCACCTGGAAAGACTGTTTAGGTCCTTGGATGGAGTTGATGGGGGAGGTAAAGGGACAGGTCTCAGGTACAAGAGTGTACGAATGGTAGATTGCACTGAGACAGTACACACAATCTGTACAGAGTTTGTACTTTCTCCCCGTGACCGCGTGGGTTTTCTCCGAGATCTTCAGTTTCATCCCACACTCTGAAGATGTACAGGTTTGTAGGTTAATTGGCTTGCTATCAATGTAAACTTGTCCCTAGTGTGTGTAGGATAGTGTTAGTGTATCGCTGTGCAGGGATCGCCGGTCTACGCGGACTTGGTGGGCCGAAGGGCCTGTTTCCGCACCGTATCTCTAAACTAAACTAGTATACGGGGTGATCGCTGGTTAGTGTGGACTCGGTGGGCCGAAGGGCCTGTTTCCGTGCTGTATCTCTAAACTACATGAAACTAAGTTAAATGTCACCACACTGTTGACACCACCTTTTACCCTTTGCGTTCAATGTTGTTAGAAATGTAGAGTCTTAACTCGGCCTGAAAGGCCTGATGTCCTGGCAGCGGCACAGGGTTACGTCCATGCGTGGGTTATGTCTGTGCCCGTGTTACGTCCGTGCCCGTGTTACGTCCGTGCGTGGGTTATGTCTGTGCCCGTGTTACGTCCGTGCGTGGGTTATGTCTGTGCCCGTGTTATGTCCGTGCCCGTGTTATGTCCGTGCCCGTGTTATGTCCGTGCCCGTGTTATGTCCGTGCCCGTGTTACGTCCGTGCCCGTGTTATGTCCGTGCGCAGGTTATGTCCATGCGCGGGTTGTCCTGGCAGCGGCACAGGGTTGGAGTTGTGGGGTCGGCTGACCAGACGATATTGCCCATTTACTTCACCGCTGCTCCGTGGCTTCGCGCCGCTGCAGGCCGCATCCAATCCATGCACTGGACCACATGGAGCTTGCAGTGCCACCAGCAATGCAGCAAGAGGGCTCTGCCCGAGTCAGCTGCCTGCCTCTTACGTCCGTGCGCGGGTTACGTCTTTGCGCGGGTCACGGTCGTGTGTGTGCTTTGTCCGTGCACGGGTTACGTCCGCGCCCAAATGCTACTAAAGAGGGACCACGCGCTGTCCACGGGCACCCTGGGAGATTTCCGGGACCGCTGGGCACCACGGGGTGGAATGTATCCGTAACAAGGATTGTGAAATAGTTATTTAATATTTAATAACTAGTACTTTGTGTTATGGTGGTGGGTTTGTTTGTATTGTTCTGTATTGTACATATCATTTTTGTAAATAAATGATTACAATTATTTTTGATATAAAAAACAATGCAACGATCAGGCGGAAGAGGGCTGTGCCCGGGGCCGGCTGTATGCCCCATTTCCGGGGTACGTGCGTGCCCGGGTGGTACTAGAGAGGACCACGTACGTCCGCGCCCGGATGGTACTAGAGAGGACCACGCGCTGTCCACGGGCACCCTGGGGGATGTCTGGTCCTACTGGCCAGTGGACTGCATCCTTGACAAGGATTGTAATATAGTTGTTTCAGAATGTATTTGACATTTAAGAATATTTGTTGGGTGATTTTATATTATGGTGATGCGTTTGTTTGGTATTGTTTGGTATTGTTGCAATTAATTAAATTTATTTTCGTTAAAACAAAAAGCAATGCAAGTGTCTGGGCATATCGACGTGCCCAGGAGCCGTCTCTCGCTTCACGGAACCGCCGACCAGCCGCCTCCCACCCGCGGCGCCTCTCACGGCCAACCATGGAACATCCAGAGTCCCCACGATGGTGTGGAGGTGAAGCCCCAGCCCACTCACCCATCCATATCTCTGAAAGCTGCCATGAGCACAGGAGATATCTTTAATCATATCCTGAACACAAAATCAACTCACATAAAAAATAAACCTTGTTCTGATGGTTTCATGCGGCAGATGCCCAGAATGGCTTTAAGGCCCAACATTTTTTAAAAACTGAGCAAAATAGTAGATATTGTGAGATGAGATAAATAGGAAGATCCTAAGGATAGGTAAAGGTGTGGAGCGCTGTAAGAATTAATCAGGCACATTTCAGATTATGGGAGCTAAAACTTTTGAAATATATATATTTTTAAATTAGGGTGTGGGCCTGGGTTCGATCCTGACCTCAGGTGCTGTCTGTGTGGAGATTTCACGTTCTCGCTGTGATCACGTGGGTTTCCACTAGATGCTCGTTTCCTCCCACATCCCAAAGTCGTGCGGGTTTGTAGGTTAATTGCCCTTTGTAAATTGCCCCTAGTGTGCAGTGAGTGGACGAGGAAGTAAGAAAAAGAAGGGTCTCGACCCGAAACGTCACCCATTCCTTCTCTCCAGAGATGCTGCCTGACCCGCTGAGTTACTCCAGCATTTTGTGTCTACCTTCTTTAAGATAACATAGAGCTAGTGTGAATGGGTGACCGATGGTCGACGTGGACACAGTGGGCTGACGGTCCTGTTTCTCTAAACTAAGCTAAACTGTACACTTTGGGAGGACTAATAATGATGGAAGATACACCATGGATGGTCGAACCTTCAGGAGTATTGAGGAACAGAGGGAACTCGGTGAACAAGATGCCTTGAAGGGGGCAGCACAGATGGATAATGTGGTTGAACAACCCATCTGTGATGCTTCCCTTGATTAGCCAGCAGAATACAAGAAATTATTGTACAACTGGATCAATATTGACTAAGCCACAACCAGAATATGGTTACCACATTATAGGAACAACATGGATGCACAGGAAAGATACAAAGATTAATCAGTCACGTGTGGCGGCGCCTAACGGCTGCGGCTCGCTGGCAGTCTGTTCGTCTTTTTTCCTTTTTTTTGTTGTGTGTCGGTGTTGGGATGGTTTTTGTTTTTGTTTTTTGGCTGTGTATGTGTGGGGGGTGGGGTGGGGGGTGGGGTGGGGGGTGGTGGGGTGGGGTGGGAGAAACCTTTCCTTTTTAGGTCTCTTCCTCACGGCGCGGGGCGCGACTCGGCCGCGGGACCTAACATCGCCCGGCGCGGCCGCGGGACGGTTCAGCGCCAGGTGCGGCTCGGCCGCGGGGCCTTCCATCGCCCGGTGCGGCTCAGCCGCTGGACTTTACACCGCTGGTGCGGCTCGGCCGCGGGACCTAACATCGCCCGGCACGGCTGCGGGACGGTTCAGCGCCAGGTGCGGCTCGGCCGTGGGGCCTTCCATCGCCCGGAGCAGCTCGGCCGCGGGACTTTACATCGCTGTTGCGGCTCGGCCGCGGGACCTAACATTGCCCGGCGCGGCTCGGCCGCGGGACTTAGCAGCGCACGGTACGGCCGCGCGGCCTTCCATCGCCCGGCTCGGTCACGGGACGTTTCAGCACCCGGTACGGCTCGGCCGCGGGGCCTTCAATCGCCCGGCTCGGCCGCGGGACTTTCCAGCGCCCGGTGCATCTCGGCCACGGGGACTTCCATCCCCTTGCGGGGACTGTGCGGGTCGGTCGGGGACGAGCTGTCTGTCCGTGGGCGTGGGGAAGAGAGTGGAAGTTTTGTTGCCTCCATCACAGTGAGGGGGTGTTTGGAGTCACTGTGATGGATGTTTGTCTTGGGGTCGTGTGTCTTGTGTTCTTTTTTTTTTGTGTGACTGCTGGAAATGTAATTTTGTTCGGTACCTCGGTACCGAATGACAAATAAAGCTCTGTATGTATCTCTGTATGTATCTGTATGTATGTATATTATAGAAACAAGGAACTTCAGATGCTGGTTTCGAAAAGAAGATACAGAGTGCTGGAATCGTGACATGATAGGTCCAGAGATGTTACTCCAGCACTTCGTGTCTTCTTCATTAGCATATTACCAAATATGCCAACGGACCCAATTTTCATTCAATGGTTTAATGGAACTTTTCCCCACATGTACGGAGGTACAGTGAAATTCTCTGTACCTCTTTTTTGCGTACAGTTCAGTAGAAGTATTGTTGTACATAAGCAGTACATCTCAGTTAAGTACAAGTGTATGGAGATAGCACACTGAGACATTATGCATGATTTGCCATGTTTGGGCACAATGTTTCAAGATTCCAGTCCCAGTTCCCAGAAGTGTTGAGTTTTTAACTTGGCTATGGAGGCCCGTTGTCCTGGTGGTGTTGCAGGGTCGGCCTGTGCTTGGCCAAGCACCGTTCTTGTTGTCCTCCACTGCTAGTCCACCTCTCTATGTCGCTGCAGGCTGTATTTATTCCATCACCTCGGCCACTATATCAAAAAATGTATTCAATTATTTAAAAATAATATTTACAATGCATTAAAACAAAACAGAACCCACCACCAGAATACAATAGAAACAAAGAAACCAAATGAAACTATTATAGAACTATATTACAATCCCTATCCAGGATGCATCCAATCCCCTGCGGTGCCCAGCGGTCCCGGAAATCCCCCAGGGTGCCCGTGGACAGCGCGTAGTCCCTCTCCAACACCACCCGGGAGCGGACGTAACCCCGGAAAAGGGGCAGGTTACCCTCGGCCTCTTGGAGCGGTGCCCGATCCAGTCGAGACCCAGGCTGCTGCTGGGCCTCCAATAGACAATAGACAATAGACAATAGGTGCAGGAGTAGGCCATTCGGCCCTTCGAAAATTCGGCCCTCCACCAAGGCCTCGATCCAGATACACCGACGCGAGAACCGCCATCCCTCGCCTCACACGGCCACCCGTCTCTGTGACAGGAGGTGGTTAGAGAGATGGAAGGGGTCTGCATCATGGAGGTGTTAACTATCAGCGTGAGAGTTTTAAGTGAGAGGTGGCATAAGACCACATACAGTCGGCTTGCTATAGAAACGATGACGGGAATGGTCTTGGAAGGTGTGGGGAGCACAGCAAGGGTTTATGCAGGCAGATACTTGGCTGGGATGGAAGCTGAGAAACTGCCCCGAGGAACACTGGAGAGGTGTGGAGATGACAAGGGCATGGACAACAGATGGTTCCAAGGGAGGAAACGCTTATCTTGGTCTTTAAGCAACACTTAAGCAGTTTCACGTTCACCATCGCCAATGGTAGCTCTTTATTCTGGCATTATTTAAATACTTGAATTGAAGTTGGCTAGCAGCTGCCACACAAGCCATACACATGTTTGTCTGGCCTCTGGATGACACTGCGGTGTAACAACACTAACCACAATACTGCCTTACAACCGATGACAATGCAGTTATATCTGTGCTACACTAACATTATGGTCACGCCACTGGATTAGTTAGTGGTGTATTTCAAATGATCAGATGATTCCAATATCTACCCGGGGTAGTTCGCCCGGCTTGGGGGAGCTGAGATCCCCCCCCCCCCCCGATGCAGGAGCTTGATCGCCCCGATGAGGAAGGCCCGCCGCCGGCTACGGGAGTCAAGATCGTCCCATCAACGGAAGGTTCGAGGCCCCCGACCGCTGGAGGACAAAGAAGGGACAGTTTGAACTTTTTTTCACCTTCCATCACAATGAGGAATGTGGAGGAGTCACTGTGGTGGATGTTCACGTTAACATGTATTTTGTGTGTCCTGTTGCTTTTTATTGGTATGACTGTATGGCAAATGACATTACTCATATGTTACAAAACATACGTGGCTAATAAAGTATGATTATGATTATGATTATGATACAGCCTTGGATTATCAAGTGTACCTTACTTTGCTGAATACTTGAAGGGAATGATTTTTTTAATGTTTTGTCAATGTCAAAGCAGTTGATGTCACCATATTTAGACAATAGGCAATAGACAATAGGTGCAGGAGTAGGCCATTCAGCCCGTCGATATTTAGATTACAGTAGCAGCTTATTTAGTATCAGGCACGGTGGCACAGCTGCTGGAGCTGCTGCCTCACGGCGCCAAATACCCGAGTTCGATCCTGACCTCGGATGTTGTCCGCGTGCAGTTTGTACATGCTCTATGTGTGACTGCGTGGGTTTCCTCTGGGTGCCCCGGTTCCATCCCACATCCCAAAGGTGTGTGGGTTTGTAGAGTAATTGGGCCGAGTGTGCTGGAAGTGGATGAGGAATTGTGGTAACAGACCTAGTGTGAAGGGGTGAGAGCTGGTCAGCATGGACTTGCTGGGTCGAAGGGCCTGTTTCCATGCTGTTACCTCTAAACTAAAGCATGAGGTTTGTCATTTCAAAGCCCATCCTCGGACCCTCAGTACAAAACCTCTCACCTGACGTTCTGGTGCGGAAGCGAAGGAGGCAAACCTCTGCAGATGTCAGTTTCTGGATGAGTTTAGTTTAGAGACACAGTGTGGAAGCAGGTCCTTCGCCCCACCAAGTCCGCACCGACCAGCAATCCCCGCACACTAACACTATCCTACACACACTAGGGACAATTTGCATTCATACCAAGACAATTAATCTACAAACCTGTACGTCTTTGGAGTGGGGGAGGAAACCGAAGATCTCGGAGAAAACCCACGCAGGTCACGGGGAGAACGTACAAACTCCGTACAGATAGCACCATTAGTCCGGATCGAATTTGGGTCTCTGGCGCTGCAAGGCAGCAACTCTACCGCTGCGCCACCGTGCCGCTCAAGTTGTTAAACCATTCTTCCCTCTCCTACTTTGAGGCAATAAAAGACCCCATGCACTGGTTTAAAGAGCAGGAAAGTAATTTGAAATGCTCTGGCTAATTTTGAATGTTTCAATCAACATTATTAAAAACAACCTATTTACTTAATTATCATTTGTAGGGTCTTATTGTCCATAAATTAGCTGGCCAATTACTACTTTAAAGGGTAAATGGATTTCTTTGTCAAGTCAAGTCAAGTCAATTTTATTTGTATAGCACATTTAAAAACAACCCACGTTGACCAAAGTGCTGTACATCTGATTAGGTACTAAGGAAAAAACATGAAATATACAGTAGCACGCAAACAGTTCACAGCGCCTCCTCAATGAGCCTCAAACGCTAGGGAGTAGAAATAGCTTTGGCTTTGGGGCATTCCATTATAAGCACTCTATAAGTCTATCTTTTTCTCCAGTTCCTTCCAGTGATCTCATTGTCCGCTTCGAGATGGATTGAGGCTGTCAAAATTAATTTCATTTGTTACCCTTATTGACCATTAGGAGGAAGTCCCATTCCTTCGACTGAGATGCATTTAATTCCCCAAACCAGAACTGAAATGATAGCATTTTTAGTGCAGATTACTCATTTACCGCACCACCCACTCCCCATGGTCTGAAGTCATGTTTCGGTGTCCCTGCTTCCTGGATTGTGAAATGCTTTTTTCTTAAGCAGTCTAAGTGAACCTTCAAGAGGACTGATCTTCATAATCCCAACACTGTTTTCATTGGCTTCTTTGTTTGTTTTTTTAAGCTAAAATTCTCAAACTCCTTAGACAGAACTTTATGGGAAGTCACAGAGACATAAAACAGGAAACGGTGAACTTCCAAATTGCAATGAATAAAAGCAGTCTATCAGTAACAGCAAATGAGGTTTCAAAGCTGCGCGGTCGCAGCGGAAAAATAAAATGATTTTAGCATCAATGGACAGTTTTATTTAATGCAACACTCCCCATTGCGAAGGACCTGTTAGCTGATGAGACCATACCCACAGTAGAGTTTAGAGCACAGAGATACAGCGTGGAAACAGGCCCTTCGGTTCACCTTCGGTGCATGTAACAAAGACACTGAGAGAAACACTGAGCTCTACGTTCAGTTGTTTAATGTGTCAGGCAATTTGAAATAAAGAGTAAAATCAACCACACAAAATAATCAGGGCTTCCCAGCACAATACAAGCATGAAAACCTTTGAATCTCTCTCATTGCAAATGACAGTTGTGGTCCACAGCACGCCCATCTTTGCCGTCTGTCCCCTCTTTCCTATCTTTGCCCTCTGTCCCCTCTTTCCCCTTATCCCCATCCATTTCCACCCAGATCCCTTTCTCTGGCTTCACATTGCAATCCTCTGCTCTCCTTATCTCATTGCCTTTTGCCTTTACATCTCTGCTCTTTGTCCACCCATCTGCCAAACAAACCCCCTAACCTGAATGCACATGTCTGTCCTTGTCCTGCCCCTCCCCATCCCTGGTCCAGCTTTCTCCACCAAACTACAAACGGTCTGAAGAAGGGTCCCGACCCGAAACCTTTACCTATTGATGTCCTCCAGAGATGCCACCTCACCAAATTATTCACTCGAGCAGCTTGTAATTCATGTATTCCCATGTTTGTGACAGGTTAACTCATAAAATGTATTATTCTGGTGGTACAATTCCCAGTGCCCACTGCGAGATGGATCCACTTCAATGCCCAGTGTTGTGTGTGTGCAGGCTTAATAGTAGGAAGAAATCCTGGACCATCGATCACTTGGTGTGGTTTTTTAGTTTAGAGAATCAGAGCCGAAGCTGGCCCTTCGGCCCACTGAGTCCGCGCTGATCAGCGATCCCCATACACTAGCATTATCCTATATACTATACACCATAGCGACAATTTTTACTGAAGCCAATTGGAATGTGGGAGGAAACCGAAGCACAAGGAGAAAGCCTGGCAGGTCACGGGGAGAACGTACAAACTCCGTAAAGACAGCACCCGTAGTCAGGATCGAACCCGGGTCTCTGGCATTGTAAGGAGCTGCCTCACCGAGCCATCCACAGGTGCGATCATTGATCAAAGGTTCCAACGGCTCAAAGGTATTTTATTGTCACGTGTGCCAATTAAGGTACAGTGAAACTGAATTACCATACAGCCATACTAAAAAAAGCAACAAGATACACAACTACATAAAAGTTAACAGAGACATCCACCACAGTGGATTCCCCACATTCCTCACTGTGATGGAAGGCAATAAAGTCTAATCTTTTTCCCTCTTTATTGTCCCGCGGTCGGGGCAGTCGAACAATCAGCAGCCGGCGATCGAAGCTCCCGCGGCTTTGAACTCCCGAAGTCGGTCTCTAACCAGGGACCGCCAGCGCCACAATGTTATGTCCACAGGCTCCCGTGGTTGGAGCTCCCAAAGTCGGTCAGAGCCCCAGCAATGATCTCATTGGTTATAATCTACCAATATGAAAATAACCATTTATCCATACTCTTTGTTTCCTGTCAGTTTATTCCCATGCTAAAATATTACTTTGTCTTATACTGTCACCTTAAAGTCGTACCCTATCTAATGCCTTTTAGAAATCCAGAGACCTGGGTTCGATCCTGACCTGGGCTGCTGTCTGTATGGAGTTTGTACATTTTGCCCGTGACTGCGTGGGTTTTCTCCGGGTGCTCCGGTTTCCTCCCACATTCCAAAGATGTGCAGGTTTGTAGGTTAATTGGCTCCGGTAAAAATTGAAAATTGTTCCTAGGGTGCAGAGCAGTGTGAAATCCATCCACATACTAAAATTCTCGTTTGTTTGTTCCAGAACTACAGCCAAAACGGTACACAATAGGTCGACAATTTTAGGCCCACCTTACTCACCGTCGTCCCTTTGGTGCCAACGGAAGAGGTTTCATTGAAATCGGTGTTATATTTTTAAAGTTATTCACATTTTAAAGTTTAAATCTATCTCCTATGGAGGGAGGGAGAGGGGAGGGGGGGAGGGAGGGAGAGGGGAGGGGGGGAGGGAGGGAGAGGGAAGAGGGAGGATAAGGAGGGTTGAGGGGATGGAGTGGGGGGAGGGGGAAGGGGAAGGTGGGTAGGGAGAGAGGGTGGAGGGAGGGGGAAGGGGAGGGGGGAGGGGGGAGGGGAGAGGGTGCTGCACCAATGCAGGAGAGGTTTGGGCCCTAACGGGTCCACTTGGTCAAGTATACACTAAATCTACCCATTTCCTTTTAACTAACTCAGAGCGTACTTCCTCAAAGAATTCTATTAACATCTTTGATTCTGCCGAATTGCATCCCGGTTTCTCACTGTCTGACTGCACCTTCCTTGGATTCCAACATTTCCCTGACCGAGACCAGATGAACTAGTCTACAATAACTTTGCTTCCCCGCTCCCTCTTCTTTTGAAAAGCACTGTCATTTTTGCTCTTCTACAACTCGCTGAGGTAGCTTGAAAACAAAAATCACAGCTCAAGCATTCATTCTTTCTCCAGCTCCATCTTTTAAAGCCCCAGGTTACATTCCACCAACTCCAAAGGATTTGGCAGCCTTTAGTCCCATCGGTTTTCCTGGTATTTTCTCTCCAGTGAGATGCTTTCGATTCCCCCCTCCCTCTCTTTTGCTGTGATTATCGACAGTTTATTTGGGCTATTTTTGTGTCTCCTACCGTGAAAGAAATAGAAAATATTGAGTTTAAAGTTGCAACCATTTCCCTAATCCCCGTTATTAATATTTCTGTCTCAATTTATAAGGCCCCAACATTGATTTGCTACTCCCTTCCTTGTTATCGATTTGCAAAAATTGTTATCTGATTTAATGTTTCTTGCTAGTTTACTCTCATATTCTGCTTTCTCCTGCTCTATCAGTTTTGTAGTCATCCCTTTGCTAATTTCTAACAATCCACCAATCCTCAATGAAATGCGCCTCTCTTGAAATATTTCTTTGTATTTCCTTTGATGCCTATCTACCAAGACATCCTTCAGTCAAATTTCTTCATCGCTCCTCTCAAACCCAAACTTAAATTAAAGTCTCAAGTTTCTGAGAAATGTTTGTTCTTCTCAAATTGGAAGTGGTTCAATTATGTAGTGAAGATCACTCTTCCTCAGATAATCTTGATTCTATTATATTATACTTTCTGTTTCTCAGCGGGTGTCAGGAAGAGTTCCTCTTCACCAACAATAGTAAAGCACATGCAAAGAGTTTCCAATTAGAGAAATAGAGGCAAAAGATGTTGGAGAGAATATGTGATGGGGAGATGTCTTTAGACTTTATAGAGTCTTAGGGTGATACAGCGTGGAAACAGGCCCTTTGGCCCAACTTGCCCATACCGGCCAACACAATACAATACAATACAATATATCTTTATTGTCATTGTACAGGGGTACAACGAGATTGGGAATGCGCCTCCCATACGATGCAATAATTTAATTAATTTGAACAACAACAACCCAACTAAACAAATTGTAACAGTTTTAAGACAGAATAAAGTGCAAGTAGATCTGTGCCGGTTCGCTGTGCGATGTGACCATCCGGCTCAGCAGGACCGGTTCATAGCAGCTATGGCCCTGGGGATGAAGCTGTTCCTGAGTCTGTAGGTGCGGGCGTAGAAGGCCTTGTATCGTCTGCCCGATAGAAGGAGTTCGAACAGACTGTTGAGGGGTGTGAAGAGTCTTTGTGGATACGGGTGGCTTTTCTGAGGCATCGTGTGTTGCAGATGCCCTCCAAGGCTGGTAGCTGTGTTCCGATGGTCCTCTGAGCTCTATGGACTACCCGCTGAAGAGCTTTCCTTTCTGCCTCCGTGCAGCTGAGTGCGGTCTACACTAGTCCCACCTGTTTTTGTTTGCCCTATATCCCTCCAAACCTGTCCTATACATGTACCTGTCTAACTGTTTCTTAAACGTTGGGATAGTCCCAGCCTCAACTAACTCCTCTGGCAGCTCGTTCCATACACCCGCCACCCTTTGTGTGAAAAATGTTACCACTCAGATTCCTATTAAATCTTTTCCCCTTCACCTTAAACCTATATCCTCTGGTCCTCGACTCACCCACTCTGGGCAAGAGACTCTGCATCTACTCAATAATTGAAAATAAAGCTGAAAATGCTGGAAATTCTCAGCAGTCAGGCAGTACCTCTGGAAAAAGAAATAGCAAACATTTCAGGTACAGATAGGACTCTTCATCAGAACCACTTCTCCAACTCTGGCGAAGGATTCTCAACCCCAAAGGTTTCCTTTCCCACAGACGCTGCCTTACCTGCTGAGCATTTACAGCATTTTCTGTTTATTGGTCCATAACGTATAACAGTGTTATTAACAGTTAAATAAAATATTGTGAGTGTTGAACTAACACAAATACAGAAAATGCAGGAAAAGCCCAGCAGGTCAGGCAGCATCTGTGGAAAAAGAAACAGTCCAATGTTTCAGGTCAAATACTTTTCATCAGAGCACAGAACAAGAGGAAGCATGTGTTGACATTTGCAATCCACTCTGTTTCTCTCCTCCAGTTGTATAGTCATCCACTTTTTGATGAAGTTCAATGGCAAGATCATGAGGAGTCGGGTGAATGCACATTGTCCTTTATCCCGAGTGAGGGAATCAATTACCAGGAGGCACAGGTTTAAGGCGAGAGGTGAAACATTTAATAGGAACCTGAGGGGCAACTTTTTCACATAAAGGATGGTGGGTATTGGGATCGAGCAGCCAGAGGAGGTAATTGAGGCAGATCCTATAACAACATTTAAAAAGGCATTTGGTCAATTATCGGGTAGATGTAGAGTCTCTTGCCCAGAGTGGGTGAGTCGGGGGTAGTGTGAATTGTGTGGAAGATGCAATAAGGCTGCAGGGTGACTTGGACAGGTTGTGTGAGTGGGCGGATACATGGCAAATGCAGTTTAATGTAGATAAGTGTGAGGTTATTCACTTTGGAAGTAAGAATAGAAAGGCAGATTATTATCTGAATGGTGTCAAGTTAGGAAGAGGGGATGTTCAACGAGATCTGGGTGTCCTAGTGCATCAGTCACTGAAAGGAAGCATGCAGGTACAGCAGGCAGTGAAGAAAGCCAATGGAATGTTGGCCTTCGTAACAAGAGGAGTTGAGTATAGGAGCAAAGAGGTCCTTCTACAGTTGTACCGGGCCCTGGTGAGACCGCACCTGGAGTACCGTGTGCAGTTTTGGTCTCCAAATTTGAGGAAGGATATTCTTGCTATTGAGGGCGTGCAGCGTAGGTTCACTAGGTTAATTACCGGAATGGCGGGACCGTCGTATGTTAAAAGGCTGGAGCAATTAGGCTTGTATACACTGGAATTTAGAAGGATGAGGGGGGATCTTATTGAAACATATAAGATAATTAGGGGATTGGACACATTAGAGGCAGGAAACATGTTCCCAATGTTGGGGGAGTCCAGAACAAGGGGCCACAGTTTAAGAATAAGGGGTAGGCCATTTAGAACGGAGATGAGGAAGAACCTTTTCAGTCAGAGAGTGGTGAAGGTGTGGAATTCTCTGCCTCAGAAGGCAGTGGAGGCCAGTTCGTTGGATGCTTTCAAGAGAGAGCTGGATAGAGCTCTTAAGGATAGCGGAGTGAGGGGGTATGGGGAGAAGGCAGGAACGGGGTACAGATTGAGAGTGATCAGCCATGATCGCATTGAATGGCGGTGCTGGCTCGATGGGCTGAATGGCCTACTCCTGCACCTATTGTCTATTGTCTATTGTCTATTGAGGACCAGAGGACATGGAGAAGAAAGGTTTAGAGGGGTATGGACCAAATGGTTGGATCCGGTTGGATGGGGCATTTTTGTTGGCATGACCAAGTTTGACCAAAGGGTTTGTTTCCAAGCTTTAGTTTCGTTTAGGAACATTTAGAGTTGCAGCATGGAAACAGGCCCTTCAGCCCACTGAGTCCATACCAACCAGCGATCCCCGCTCACTAACACTATCCTACACATTAGGAACAACTTACAATTTTTTACCACAGCCAATTAACCTACAAACCTGTATGTCTTTGGAGTGTGGGAGGAGACCGGAGCGCCCGGGGAAAACCCACACAGGTCACGGGGAGAACGTACAAACTCCATACAGACAGCACCTGGTAGTTGGGATGGAACGCGGGTCTCTGGCGCTGTACGGCAGCAACTCTACCGCTGCGCCACCATGCCACCATGCTGTCCAAGCCATATGACTCTATGGCTCAGTGCACTCATTGTTGGGTCAGTTTTTGTAATTTGCTATTAGAATGGTTTGTGAACTAAGGAAAAGAAAGTCGAGTATTTTCACCTCTTACTCAGCTGGGCTACATCAATGTGATTTGCACTCCCACTTTGACAGAAAGCTCCCAAATTACCTTGCACTCCTAATAAGTGTAGAATTCATTTCTCTCTGAACTCTACCATTTTCACAAGGGAAGGTATCTACTATTTTATGCGGTTACCAAACAGAGGAACACTTAAAACTTGAGAACAGTGCAAGGCAGAGCTGCATTTAACTGAAAAATCAAACTGGCTTTAATCCTCAGTATATAACGTGTTTTCTGCAAGAAAGAACAAAGATTAAAGTTCATAGGTTTGGAATACAGTAAATACACATCACAGGTCAAGGAGTTCAGTATCTTCTTACCTGAAGTTTCTTGTTCAATGGTTTTATGAATATGGGACAATTGTGTCTTTGGTGGAGATTGAGTGCCACGAGATCAGTTCATGAGATCAATCTCTCATGGTTGTCCCTGAGTGTGGGTGATAAACAGAATGCCTGCATCTATCAACGTTGCACATGTCAGCACTGTGGGAACAGGCCACAAGGCAGCCAGAGTAAGCAAAGGGAAGAGGAAGCAAACGAAACCAAAGTTAATTAAATGAATTGTAAGTGAAAGCTGATCTGCGCTGGTGGAAATCTACCCTCTGTGTTTTGTGCTGTTTTCTTTAGATAATGGGAAAAGAACCCTTTCAGTCTGTTATTCAAATGAACGTCACAGTCCACTTGCTGTGGCCTTTGGCAGTGCTAACTTCAAATGAGTGGGAATCATGCAGCTTCTGTCTGGGAACGGAAACTGGTGCATGCTAAACACGTTTAGACTTTAAATATACGTCGCGGAAACAGGCCCTTTGGCCCACCGAGTCCACGCCAGACAGCTTCTTCTTCTTGCGTTTGAGGCAGCAGAAGTTATGTAACGCCCTCCTGGCGCTGTGGACAAGAGTGGCGATCCCTTGGGTGTCGGTCTCGGTGTAGGTGGCCAGGATACAACCAGGGATCTTCAGATGGGAGCTGTCACTTTTGTGAGTCTCTTGGAGCACGATTGCAGTGACTGTGGGTCTGTAGCAGATGTTCAATGATGGTGGGTCTTTGCCATGGTGAGGCCTTCCGCATTCAGCTGCAGCAGGGTGATGCCATCCGGTTCCACATCCCTAGGTGCCCGCCCTAAGAAGGGCGCATGCTCCGGGATGGCGCCAAGCAGCAGCGACTGAGGTTGCATTTGGGCTGCAAGCTGTTGTTGTTTGTCCGTTGTTATTTCTGCTATTTCTGCTTCTGCTGTCTCTGTTTGTCGTCGTTCGCCTGACCGCGGTCAGTTGACAGGCTCACCACGAGGAGGTCAACAACATGAGTGGGACAGCGATCACCCTGTACATTAACCTACACACACTAGGGGCAATGGGGCGGTGTGATGGCGCAGTGGTAGAGTTGCTGAGACCCGGGTTTGATCCTAACTACGGATGCTGTCTGTACGGAGTTTGTACGTTTTCCATGTGACCACGTGTGTTTTCTCCGGGTGCTCCGGTTTCCTCCCACACTCCAAAGACATAAAGGTATTTGGCTTCGGTAAAAAAAAGTGTAAATTGTCTGTAGTGCGCAGGGTGGTGCTAGTGTACGGGGTGATCGCTGGTGAGCACGGACTCGGTGGGCCGTGGGCCTGGTTCTGCATTGTATCTCTAAACTCAAAACAAAACCATTTTACAACAATTTACTGAAGCCAATTAACATACAAACATATACATCTTTGGAGTGTGGGAAGAAACCGGAGGATCCGGAGAAAATCTGCGCGGTCACGGGGAGAACGTACAAACTCCTTACAGACAGCATCCGTAGTCAGGGAGAACCCGGGTCTGTTGCGCTGTAAGGCAGCAATGATACCGCTGCACCACCATGGCAACAACTCTACCGCTGTGTCACCATGGCAACAACTCTACCGCTGCACCATCATGGCAGCAACTCTACCGCTGTGCCACCATGGCAACAACTCTACCGCTGTGTCACCATGGCAACAACTCTACCGCTGTGTCACCATGGCAACAACTCTACCGCTGTGCCACCACGGCAGCAACTCTACCACTGTGCCACAGTGCCACCTTTGTAACTCTCTTATTTCTAAGGATATCGAACTTTCACAAAAACAAGCACAACCAAGAACGTTTGAGAAATAAATCGTTGGGTTTAAGATTTGCTGTAAATTGTTATTTTGAACAAAACTGGATGAAAAATAAAGACTAATTGATGCCTGCGATCTGACATCATATTTTCTGCGCTCATGTGCTCTTCATTCAGCAGTTATTTTTTCCACGTTTTATTTGGTTCTGAACAAAAATGGTCATGAAAAGTAAAAGAGCTAGTGTCAATACAATGCCTTTCACAATCTCAGGACATCCCAAAGCACTTTGCAGACAATTAGCATTTTTGAGGTGTAGTTCCTCTCACAATGCGGGAAACCAATTTATACACAGCAATGTCTCACAAGTAATAATGTTATAATGTTAGGGAATGGCCTAAAAATACAGTGATGACAGAAATAGGAAGCAAAACTTCATTGCAAGGGCCAGAAAATACTCTTTCAGTTTAGTTTAGTTTAGTTTAGTTTAGTTTAGTTTGGTTTGGTTTGGTTTGGTTTGGTTTGGTTTGGTTTGGTTTGGTTTGGTTTGGTTTGGTTTGGTTTAGTTTGGTTTAGTTTAGTTTAGTTTAGTTTAGTTTAGTTTAGTTTAGTTTAGTTTAGTTTCGTTATACAACATGGAAACAGCCCCTTTGCTTACCAATTTCACGCTGACCATCATTTTATGCACAAGGTCAAGGTCAAGGTATATATCCTAATTTCGTATCCACTCCTTACAAACGAGGGGCTATTTACAGAGGCCGATTAACCTGCAAATCTGCAGTCTTCAGGACAGCGGTTGTGGAGAGCAGCTACTGGAAAATTGACCACCCAGTGGTTGCTGATTACTTGTTGTACAATTTGTGGCACAAGGAGTGGAGTCCAAAAGAAATGATGTGAAGAACAGGACTGGGGACAAACCCAGAAGGTCACATGAAAGTGAAGGGGGGCAAGCAAGGAATCTTGGGAGTCCAGGGAGAGAGAGGTTTCGAGTCAGTGAATGTAGCTGCCGGAGAAGGCCGACATGCAAAGGGCAGAGCCCAGGGGCAGGTGAGGGAAATGGACACTGATGTCTAGAGAAGCAAGAATCGAGGGCCTGTTAGAAACTAGTGAGCCGAGGCTGGAGCTGATGGCAGGTTGTGACTGATGATGTACTGCAGAAGGCAGTGTTTGAGCCCCTGCTGGTCACAATCTAAACCAATGATTCAGGGATGAAATGTCACGGGGTGAGATGGCTGAGGGGGTAAAATGTCACATCTCCTAACTTGCTTGCAATACAAAGCAGAGTGGGTGTGTGAGTGGAGAGGAAGTGGAGAGGAAGGCTTTGACAGAAAATGAACGACAGTCTGACTGAGTGGCAGAACATAGCAGATAGACTACAAAGTGGACAAATGTGAGCTCACCTACTTTGGAGCAGGGAAGGTTAGAGCAGAGTATTTGTGGAGTATGACATTCAGTCCCAGGCCACTGAGTGGTGTGCACTGGTCACATACAGAAGTGTGAAAACGCACCCCCCCAGATTCAAGGACAGTTTCTTCCCAGCTGTGATCAGGCAACTGAACCATCTTGTCAACAACTAGAGAGAGGTCCTGAGCTACTGTTTACCCCATTGGAGACCCTCAAGCTATCTTAAATCGGACTATACTGGACTTTATCTTACACTAAACATTATTCCCTTTATCCGGTATCTGTGCACTGTGGGTGACTCAATGATAACCATGTACAGTCTTTCCACTGACTCGACTGCACGCAACAAAAACCTTTTGACTGTACGTGACACGTGACAGTAAACTAAACTAAAGTAAAAGCCAACATGCAGATGGAGAAGGATGATGGGTGTCGGGGGGGGGGGGGGGGGGGGGGGGATATAAAAAAATGTAAATTTGCCGCAGTGTGTGTTCCTACACCATTATAAATTATTAATTAGTGTTAATGTGCGGGGATTGCCGGTTGGTGCGGACTCGATGGGCCAAAGGGCCTGTTTCCGCACAGTATCTCTAAACTAAACTAAAGAACTGTAGGAAAGAACTGCAGATGCTGGTTTAAATGGAAGGTAGACACAAAGTGCTGGAGTAACCCAGCGGGACAGGCAGCATCTCTGGAGAGAAGGAATGGCCCATTTTGTATCTATCGTAAACAAAATAACTGACGGTTTATCAGATAAAAAAACACATTCAAGCAATGCTTAAAAGACAAATACAATAACGCAATAATGGACGAATCCAGTCGAGTTTACAACTTGTGAAACATTTGGTCCATGTGGAATTGTAGCTCCGTATAGATATATAGCTCAGCACAACAGTCACCATTTCTAATTCTGCACTGTTGTTTGCCTGCACTGATTATCTCCTGGCCCTATTCACATTTAAACCAGCGAGTACATTCTGCTTTCACGTTTGACAGGAGCATGAGCAAGGTGGGATGAAGAGGACTGACACTCACACCTGGCAGTGATGGAAACAGATTCATTCAGTTGGTTACAGGAGCGCGCTGCATATCCACCTCAGAAGATCGATGAAAGATTTCTACTCATGCAGTCGCTAAAGCCATTCAAACACACGGCACTCCTGTGACAAGGGTTTGCAGTAAAGAATTATTGAAACAAAAAACAAAGATCAGCACAGCAGAGGAACAGGCCCTTCGGCCCACAATGTCTGTGCCGGGCTTGATGCCAAGACCATCGATTATCTACCAGCACATAATCCCTTTTCCTCCAATCATGGAGTCAGAGAGTCACATTCACTGCATATCTATATGCCTATCCATGTCTCTTAAATGCCAAAATTGTACCTGCCTCCACCACCACCCCCGGCAGTGCATTCTAGGCACTCAAAACCATCTGTGTCAAAACAGGTGCCACTCGCATCTCAATGGACAATAGACAATAGACAATAGGTGGAGGAGGAAGCCATTCGGCCCTTCAAGCCTGCACCGCCATTCAATGTGATCATGGCTGATCATTCTCAATCAGTACCCCGTTCCTGCCTTCTCCCCATACCCCCTGACTCCGCTATCCTTAAGAGCTCTATCTAGCTCTCTCCTGAATGCATTCAGAGAATTGGCCTCCACTGCCTTCTGAGGCAGAGAATTCCAATGATCTACAACTCTCTGACTGAAAAAGTTTTTCCTCATCTCAGTTCTAAATGGCCTACCCCTTATTCTTAAACTGTGGCCCCTGGTTCTGGACTCCCCCAACATTGGGAACATGTTTCCTGCCTCTAACGTGTCCAACCCCTCCTTTAAACTTTGTCCATCTCACCTTAAACCTATGCCCTCTAGTATTTGATTTTTGCATCCTGCGATAAAGGCTCTGACTGTCTCTGCCTCTCTTCATTTTATATCATTCTATCAGGTCTCCCGAAAACCTTCCGTGTTCCAGAGAAAACAATCCACGTCCCCCTTTAGCTAATGGGATAAGACCCCCTGATCCTGGCATCATTCTGGTAAACCTCCTCTGCATCCTTCAACTTCCACCACCGTCTGTGGTAATGATTTCCACAGATTCACCACCCTCTGGCTGAAGAAATTCCTCCTCATCTCCAGTCTAAAGGTATGTTCTCCGCACAGCGCCCTGAGTGGTGGAGCACTTGCACATCTCCGTAGGTGTTTGCAGTGCCGCACAGTGCCTTGAGCTCCATTACAAGGGTCCCACGTTTACTGCTGCAAAGGATTGTCGATGGAAGCTAATGGATGTTCCAATAATGTTTGAGAGCGTAAGTGGGAAAAAGCTACCACTGGATAATCAATCAGAAGCAATAAACAATCAGCATCAGCACAAAAAGCGTAAAATCTGAAGGAATATGCATGTGCCATTAGGGGATTGGAGAACCAAAGGACATGGGTTTAAGGTGAGCGGGAAGATTTAATAGGAATCCGAGGAGTAACTTTTCCACACAGAGGGTGGTGGGTGCATGGAACGAGCAGCCAGAGGAGGTTGTTGAGGCAGGGACTATTGCAACATTCAGGAAACAGTTAGACGGGTACATCGATAGAAGATAGACACAAAATGTTGGAGTAACAGCCGGGCAGGCAGCATCTCTGGAGGGAAGGAATGGGGGACGTTTCGGGTCAAGAACCGTCAGTCTGAAGAAAGGTCTTGACCCGAAATGTCACCCATTCCTTCTCTCCAGAGATACTACCTGTCCCGCTGAGTTACTCCAGCATTTTGTGTCTATCTTTGATTTAAACCAGCATCTGCTTCCGGTACATGGAAAGACAATAGACAATAGACAATAGACAATAGACAATAGACAATAGACAATAGACAATAGACAATAGACAATAGACAATAGACAATAGACAATAGACAATAGACAATAGATGCAGGAGGAGGCTATTCGGCCCTTCGAGCCAGCACTGCCATTCAATGTGATCATGGCTGATCATTCTCAATCAGTACCCCGTTCCTGCCTTCTACCCTATCCTTAAGAGCTCTATCTAGCTCTCTCTTGAATGCATTCTGAGAATTGGCCTCCACTGCCTTCTGAGGCAGAGAATTCCAAGGACAGGTTTGGAGGGATATTGGCCAAACGTGGGCAGGTGGGACTAGTGTAGATGGGACATGTTGGTCGGTGTGGGCAAGTTGGGTCGAAGGGCCTGTTTCCACACTGTATGACTCTATGACTCAATGAATAGCTCTAAGAGTGTGCTTGCAATTTGAAACAGGTTATCGTGGGCACAATTGACCTTTGTCAGACGGACCACTTCAGAAAGAGTAGACTGGTTGTGAAACATAAAAGATGTCTCATTTCCTGAAGGGTATATCACAAAATTGTCCTGATTGTTTAATGACTAACACAATATTTGTTCGTTGGGGTAAAAACCATCAGGGTATCACTTGAAGGAGATAGAGTGAGAACTTTACAGAAGAATTGACAGCAATCTTGAAACGGAAGTCTTTAAAATAAATTAAACAGAAATAGGAGCCGGGGACTCATGGAGTTAAAATTATTCTGAAAAGATTATTTGAACAAAACCCCATTCATGAAATGAAATGGCTGACAAAAAACAAGCTCAATAATTACCTTTAGCCAAACACAATAAACTGGAACATGAAAGAACACATTGTCAATAATAATACAATGATATTCCTGAATTGATTCAGTGCTTACTCTTTTAGTTTAGTTTTGTTTAGTTCAGGGATACAGCACGGAAACAGGCCCTTCGGCCCACCAAGTCCACTGCAGTTAGTGATCCCCACATATTAACACTGTCTACACACCGGGGACAATTTTCAATTAATACCAAGCCAATCAACCTACAAACCTGGACGTCTTTGGAGTGCAGGTGAAAACCGAAGATCTCGGAGGAAACCCACGCAGTCACGGGGAGAACGTACAAACTCGGTACAGACAGCACCCGTAGTCGGGATGGAACCCGGGTCTCTGGCGCTGTGAGGCAGCAACTCTACCGCTGCGCCACCGCGCCGCTCTAATTTACTGATACAGAGACTTCAGAAAAGTTTACAGTGCTGTCGATAAGTCTTTCACTGTGTTAAAAGGGTTCACTTCAGAACATATATTTTTATTAGTAAGCAGAAATAAATCAAATCCACCTAAAAGGTTGTTATTTTTTAGTGCATTCCTAGTCTTGAAAGGATTTATGTGCCTGGTCGATAGCCTGAGGAGCAATCTTACATGCGGTCCTTGTGTGCAGCATGTCCACAGACATTAATCCTCACGGAGGTCAGTGGCTTGTCATATTGTAGTCTCCTTTGGGGGGAGGCCCTGGAGGGAGAGAGGTGATTACTGCTATCAACTGCTGGAGCTGCACTTTTGAGAACAGATGAAATGTTAGGGATGATGAGCTGAAACTGGCCCCAGTGTGGGCATGAAATCTGGCATGAGGATACTTATAGACAATAGACAATAGACAATAGGTGCAGGAGGAGGCCATTCGGCCCTTCGAGCCAGCACCGCCATTCAATGTGATCATGGCTGATCATTCTCAATCAGTACCCCGTTCCTGCCTTCTCCCCATACCCCCTGACTCCACTATCCTTAAGAGCTCTATCTAGCTCTCTCTTGAATGCATTCAGAGAATTGGCCTCCACTGCCTTCTGAGGCAGAGAATTCCACAGATTCACAACTCTCTGACTGAAAAAAGTTTTTCCTCATCTCAGTTCTAAATGGCCTACCCCTTATTCTTAAACTGTGGCCCCTTGTTCTGGACTCCCCCAACATTGGGAACATGTTTCCCGCCTCTAACGTGTCCAACCCCTTAATAATCTTATACGTTTCGATAAGATCTCCTCTCATCCTTCGAAATTCCAGTGTATGTTCTGAGGATTCCACTTGGCTGAGGATCATCTTTAATGATCTTTTATCAGCTTTTCATCGCATCGTACCAGTGGGTTAACCAGGTAAAAGGGATATGCATTTCTGCCGCATAATCAGGATAATGGACCCTTAAACTGCTAATAGATTTTTGGTTTCAGTTTTGGTTCAGTTTATTGTCACGTGCAGTGAAAAGCTTCTATGTTGTGCGCTATCCAGTCAACAGAAAGATTGTACACGATTACAATCATGGCAACACTACCCCTTTAAATGTAGATACAAGGAACTGGAGATGCTGGGATGGCACGGTGGCGCAGCAATAGAGTTGCTGCCCCTACAGTGCCAGAGACCCAGGATCGATCCTGACTACGGGTGCTGCTTGTACGGAGTTTGTACATTCCCCCCGTGACCTACGTGGGTTTTCTCCGGGTGCTCCAGTTTCCCCCCACACTCCAAAGACGTAGAGGTTTGTAGGTTAATTGGCTTTGGTAAAATTGTAAATCGTCCCTAGTGTGTGTAAGATTGTGATTGTGTGCAGGGATCGCTGGTCGGTGTGGGCTCGGTGGGCCTAAGGGCCTGTTGCCGCACTGTATCTCTAAACTAAACTAAACTAAACTAAACTAAATGCTGGTTTATAAAAAGGTACACAGAGTGCTGGAGTAACTCAGCAGGTCAGGCAGCATCTGTGGAGAATGTGGATAGTTGACGTTTCTCAGAGTGCTGGAGTAACTCAGCGGGTCAGGCAGCATCTGTGGAGAACACGGATAGGTGACGTTTCACAGAGTGCTGGAGTAACTCAGCGGGTCAGGCAGCATCTGTGGAGAACACGGATAGGTGACGTTTCTCAGAGTGCTGGAGTAACTCAGCGGGTCAGGCAGCATCTGTGGAGAACATATATAAGTGATGTTTCACAACTAGACCCGTCTTCGTGTTCTCCAGAGATGCTGCCTGACCCGCTGGGTTACTCCAGCACTCTGTACTCTTTTTGCCATCCCTTTAAATATAGAGGAAAATGAATAGGTGACATTTTGGGTCGAGACCCTTCCCCAGTCTGAAGAAGGATCTCAGCCTGAAACATCACCTAGTCCTTTTCTCCAGAGATGCTATCTGACCTCCTGAATTACTCCGGCTTTTGGTGTCTATCTAAGGTCAGAATGGGAATGGGAAGGGGAGTGAAAATATTTGGCAACTAGGTAATCACTGAGAACTTGCTCAGGTTGTGTGACTGACCACATCATAGGTAGATTTCCGCTGTCCAGGGACTAGTGTTCAGGAAACAATCAAATTCATCCAATTCCCAGTGCTTTAGCCGTGAGTTCACGGAGGCCCAGAGGGCAGTGATTACCCAGGTCACCCCGGTGCAAATCCCTGTCGTTCCACAACAGCTGACTATAACCCCAGCCTGGTGCCTTCCTGCCATTAATGCACTGTGCATTAGGAGCTGCTTCCTGCCGAGCTACTTCTGCAATTCATGCGCAGAGGGACCTGGGTAGCGTACTGTATCTCTAACGTAAAACTAAAACTAATTTTGAATAAGATTGAGGTAGGGGAGAGTGGATTGAATCGGTTGGAACTTGGTTTCGGGCTCTCTGGTTCCTTCTGAGATCGTTTCGAGTGGTGAATGGATGCCTTCTCGTGCGCCACAATTCTCCATTTCATTTCAGGCTTATTGTTTTCCAGCTGCACATTCATGAACCCTCTGCCCCATCTCTCTACCACCACTCATTCCTGACCCAAGCTGTTCAGTGGCTGAACGAGTGCGGGTTACGTTGTGAAGAGACCATTTTAAGGAGCTACCTCCTGAGGTCAGTACAGTGAGGAAAATCCACGACCAGCAGCAGAACGTTCATCCCCAAGGCCCAGCACTTGCGATACAGATTACATCTGCACAAGGGATTCCAGAGCATTGTTTGGGCTAAGAGAGTTTGCAATCTAGTTTAGTTTAGAGCTACAGCGGCTCTTCGGCCCACCATGCCCGCGCCAACGTGTGATCCCCATACACTAGCACTACACGCTGGGGACAATTTACAGTCTTTACCAAAGGTAAATTAACCTACAGACTTGTGCGTCTTTGCTGTGTGGATGCACCCGGAGAAAACCCATGCGATTATTTCAAAGCTTTCTGATACAGCAATAACGATTTGTCCATCCTGGTTGAATAATGGAAAACCGAGGCAGAGAAATCACCAGGCCTCTGACTGCTTTTGTTGTGAATATTTGACAGGGCGGACGGTGGTGCAGCGGTAGAGTTGCTGCCTTGCAGCGCTAAAGACCCGGATTCCATCCTGACTATGGGTGCTTGCCTGTGCAGGGTTTGTACGTTCTCCCTGTGACCTGCGTGGGTTTTCTCCGGTTGCTCCGGTTTCCTCCCACCCTCCAAAGACGGAAAATTGTAAAAAGGGTTCCTAGTGTGTGTAGGATAGTGTTAGTGTGCGGGGGTCGCTGGTCGGTACGGACTCGCTGGGCCGAAGGGTGGGTTTCTGCACCCTATCTCTAAACTAAAACTAAAACTGATTTAAAATAAGATTGAGGTAGGGTAGAGTGGATTTGGTTTGAATTTAATTTCAGGCTCGCTGGCTCCTTCCTAGATGATTTGAAGCGGTAAATGGATGCCTTCTCGTGCGCCCCGCTTCTCCATTTCATTTCAGAGATGTTCTTTTCCAGCTGCACATTCATGAACCCAGCCCCTTCAAAATGCCAGCGCTCCACTCCTGCCGGCATGTAACTCTGCAGTTGTTACTGAATGGAATGCCACTTACAACTAGGCCTGCACTCTCCAGCTCAGGTTACAGAGTACAATTACACCAACGACTCCAAGATATTTTTGTTCACTGCTTTCCGCGGGGCTCCAGTTGAAAAATAAGTGAACACCAGCCTGTCCATATGCAAAGCCAACCACCTCTGCTTTAACCTATGACTTCGTCAACTCCATAAAAGCACTTGAAAGGGATTGCTGTTAATATTTTGTGAAGGCTTGAAAATGGAAACACCAAATTGCCATTTGAAGATTGCTGGATTTGATCAAATTCCCATTTAATGGCATTCGAAGAGAAATGACTTCCTGCAGAATTTTCAGAGCTATTCACCACGCGGAAAAGAAATGCATTGAGAGTAATAATAGAAGGTATTAAACTGAGCAAGGGACCATGGAGGGATGTTATCGGGAAGTGCTTATTCGACACAAAGGGAAGTAAAAAGGCTGGTCCTCACTTCCCCCCACAAAACCGCTGAGCTTTAAGGCCCAACTTGGGATTTCAAAAGTGAGATTAACAAGCTGGGTTTCAAACGATCGTGGGCCAAGATGGACCGCACAGGTCATTCAGCGTCTAATTATTGATGCGACACGGTGTCGGGGCGGAATGGTCCACTCCTGCCCCCATGAGACGGCCAGTTTTCATGCAGCAAACAACCATTAAACAGCTTCGAGAGATACAGCATGGAAACAGGCCCTTCGGCCCACTGAGTCCAGGCTGACCATTGACCACCCGTTCTCTGTTATCACACTGTTGTATCTACCCGCTACATATTTAGGACAATTTAGAGACCAACTTACCCACAAACCATGCACAGCTTCGGGACAGGGGAGGAAATCGTAGCACCCGAAGGAAACCAACGTATTCACAGCGAGAACGTGCAAACTCCACACAGACAGCACTTGTGGTCAGGATCAAACCCGGGTCTCTGCATGGAAACATGCCCTTCTACCCACCAGTACTCGGTGGGTCAGGCAGCATCCCTGGAGAAGCAGAGAACGAGTTAGGGGATGGTGCCCGTGTACATTTGAAACAAGGGCTGTTCAACATAACCAAAACAAAGGCAGGCATGGCTGGGGCCCATGCCAGTGCCCATGGCAAAGATTGGACGTAGTCTAAAGCTCTCAACTCACCACAACCACACTAGTCAGGCAATGCAACAAATGGTATGGTTTCATTAGATATATTCAGTCATGCTAAAATCAATTGGACTTGTCTTACTTTTTTTTTTACTCTTGTACAGCACCAGGGCACACATTCATTTCACTTTGACAATGGAGGAGGCCCAGGACAGAAAGGTCAGTGTGGGGAGACTGTGGGATTGACTTGGAGTTAACTCTCCCAGTCATCCCCACATTCCCACACTGACTTGCTCAACACTTTAACTCCCCCTCCCATTCCCACACTGACCTTTCTGTCCTGGGCCTCCTCCATTGTCAGAGTGAGGCTCAGTGCAAATTGGAGGAACAGTTGCTGCCTTACAGTGAATGCAGCGCCGGAGACTCAGGTTCGATCCTGACTACGGGTGCCGTCTGTACGGAGTTTGTACGTTCTCCCCGTGACCTGCGTGGGTTTTCTCCGAGATCGTTGGTTTCCTCCCACACTCCAAAGACGTACAGTTATGTAGGTTAATTGGCTGGGCAAATGTAAAAATTGTCCCTAGGGTGTGTAGGATAGTGTTAATGTGCGGGGATCGCTGGGCGGCGCGGACCCGGTGGGCCGAAGGGCCTGTTTCCGCGCTGTATCTCTAAATCTAAAAATCTAAACACCTCATATTTCTCTTGGGTAGCTTACACCCCAGCAGTATGAATATTGACTTCTCTAACTTCAAGTAACCCTTGCTTTCCCTCTCGCTCCATCCCTCCCCCTTCTCAGTTCTCCCACCAGCCTTACTGTCTCTGACTACATTTTATCTCTGTTTGCTTTGTTGTTATCTTCTCCCAGCTAACAACGATATATTCGACATGTTCCTTGATCTCCATTCCCTTTGCCCTGTTTTCACACCTTACACTTCCTTATCTATCTCCCTCTCCCTCTCCCCTGACATCAGTCTGAAGAAGGGTCTCGACCTGAAATGTCACCCATTCCTTCGCTCCTGAGATGCTGCCTGACCTGCTGAGTTACTCCAGCATTTTGTGTCTATCTTCGGTTTAAACCAGCTTCCGCAGTTCGTTCCTACTAATATTTAAAGTTTGTGGCTGGCATTACTTTATTCCCTTTATTGCTAAAGATAAAATGGGAAGATTAAAACAATACACATTTGAAGTTTGTTTTACTGGAGTTTCCTCTCCATGATCAAGATGGGACAAGAGATCCTGGGAGAGTATAATTAGTTGTTTAAGAAGAGACTGTCTCCTTCATGAGATGATGCCGCTGATAAACCAGGCTTTTAAACAGTGTGTAAACTGGTCCCACCAGCTTTGCTCATTTCCTGTCTGCAAAAGGACATGCTGTGGTCACTATTTTCTATTGTGCTAGAAATTGGTTAGAGACACCTGAAGCTAATCCAAGGTGTCACAAAATGCAGGAGTAACTCAGCAGGTCAGGCAGCATCTAGGAGAGAGGGGAATGGGTGACGTTTCGGGACGAGACCCTCGACCCGAAACGTCACCCATTCCCTCTCTTCTAGATGCTGCCTGACCTGCTGAGTTACTCCTGCATTTTGTGGTGCCTTCGATTTGTACCATCGTCTGCAGTTATTTTACTACCTGAAGCTAATCCAAGTACATTTGAATGGAAAATGAATCTACAGCGTGTGATTTTCTCCAGGGAATGTCTTCTCATGCTCTGTGTTACACTAAACCCAGCCTGCAGAGCATTTGACACAACTAAGAAGAAGGCAGAGCCTTCTAAACGTGAGTTTGTATTGGAGATCAAATAAATTATTCTGTTCGATGTTTATATCAGAAGAGAGAGACTGATATTTATATAGTGATTTTCACCACTGCCGAAATGTGAAGGTGCTTTCCTGATAGAAAGGAGAAACGCACCATGGGAACTACACTCGCCCCCCTGCAGGACTTATACATCAGGAGGTGTATATCGAGAGCAAGCAAGATTATGAGGGACCCCTACCACCCCAGCAACGGACTGTTCCAGATGCTACGTTCAGGCAAACGCCTCCGCTGTCACGCTGTGAAAACGGAGAGGATGAGACGGAGTTTCTTCCCACAGGCCATCAGAACTGTTAACTTTTATAACTCCAGTGACTAAATTTTGTCTTCTCTGTATTAACTTTAATTTATATGCTGTAACTGTAATTCTTTTTTTTTGTTGCACAATCCGCAGGCATTGCCACTTTCATTTCACTGCACATCGTGTACGTGTATGTGACAAATAAACTTGACTTGACTTGAATTGAAAATGTGTTTGTACACAGTATGGCCTCATTAAACGCAATATATTCGCTGAACACCTATGCTCAGTCCACTTTGCCCTATGCCATCTCCCATTTGCCAAACACTCCCCTTCGCATTCCCACACTGACCTTTTCAGTCCTGGCCCTCCTCTCACCCTCCCTCCCCTCCAAGCACAGGCTCGGCGATCGTTTCGCTGAACACCTCCGCTCAGTCCGCCAAAACCTACCTGATCTCCCGGTTGCTCAACACTTTATCTCCCCCTCCCATTCCCACACTGACCTTTCTGTCCTGGGCCTCCTCCATTGTCAGAGCGAGGCCCAGCGCAAAGTGGAGGAACAGCACCTCATATTTCGCTTGGGCAGCTTACACCGCAGCGGTATGAACTTGACTTCTCCAACTTCAAGTAACCTTTGCATTCCCTCTCTCTCTGTCCTCCCCCCACCCCCCCCACCCCCCCACCCCCACCCCCCCACCCCCACCCCCACCCCCTCCACCTGAGTCGTCCTGCTACTTTCACTGTTTGTATTCACTCATTTTCCACAGCCAACAATGGACCATTGTGGGCTCCACCTTTCCTTGATCATCGGTGCCGGCTCTAATTTGTTCTTTTCATAGCTTTCATTCATTTGTTCTTTATAACTTTTTATACTTCTACCTAACCTCTCCCCTAACTCTCAATCTGAAGAATGGTCTTGACCCGAAATGGCACCTGTTCCTTTTCTTCAGCGCTGCCGCCTGACCTGCTGAGTTACTGCAGCACTCTGTGAAACGTCACCTATCCATGTTCTTCACAGATGGTGCCTGACCCGCTGAGTTACTCCAGCACTCTGAGAAACGTCACCTGTCCATGTTCTCCACAGATGCTGCTTGACCCGCTGAGTTACTGCAGCATTTTGTGTCTATCTTCAGGATCAATGACTAAATCTCCTGTGTAATAGAGCTTTGTGAGGTGTGTGCATATGACCCATCAGAACTGGGAGGATGCTGCCCATCCTCAAAGTAGTACTACACAATGTTTCTGGCACAACCTAGAGCCAGTTCCCTGTTTGGATCACACAGAGATGGCATCTCCAGCAGTGCGGCACTCCCTTGTTGCTGCTTTGGAGTTTCAGATTGAATAATGCTTAGTTTAGTTTAGAAACACAGCACAGAAACAGGCCCTTTGGCCCACCGAGTCCGCGCCGACCAGTGATCCCCGCACACGAACACTATCCTGCACACACTAGGGACAATTTACAATTTACAGAGGCCAATTATCCTACAAACCTGTATGTCTTTGGAGTGTAGCAGGGAACTGGGGCAGCTGAGGAACTCCCACGCAGGGAGAACGTGCAAACTCCGTACAGACAGAACAGTAGAGTCAGTCAGGATTGAACCTGGGTCTCTGGCGCCGTAAGGCAGCAACTCTACTGTTGATCCACCATGACCACACAATGTGTTGAAATCTGCACAATGTTTTTGACTCAGAGTGAGAGTACAACCCACGTAACCGTTGCTGGCTGAAGACTTATTCTGATGTTAGCACCAAACTGATAAGATATGGCCTACCACATGCTGGCAGGGATCATTGTTGGTGATTTTAAAATATGGAAAGCTTAAAAACTGTCCTGACTAAAAGTTATCATGAGGTCGTTGGATTGTTGTATAAGTCCATGTTGTGTTGACTGTATAATAACAGAAGCCTTACACCTGAATAATGATCCAAAGACTTTATTAACTACATAGCAAGCACAACCTCACACCTGCACGTTCCACTTTCACTAACCCGAATCTCACAAGCAGTGGTCACTCAAAAGCTAAAGGGGCGTAACTACAAAAGCATGACACATAACATGAGCGACACAATTACACTAATCTACATCCCCCCTCTTAAAGAATCAACAACGATACAGACACATAAACTAAGCACGTCATGTATAACAATCGGTGACAAACTGGAGGAAAGTTAAACATAGTCCGGATACTTCACAACCGGTCTGCAAACATGACCAGCACGTGTACGATAGAGACCAACTCCATTCTTCGTATCCGGGGAGAGAGCAGGTGATTCCACTGGCGAGGGAGACTGAATCAACGTCCCTGGAGACGAAGCAGCAAACTGTGGAACAGGCGATTGGAGCCAATTGGAGCCAATTGGAGGCGTGGGTTCGTATCCCACTTCTGACACCATGTTGTGTTGACTGTATAATAACAGAAGCCTTACACCTGGATAATAATCCAAAGACTTTATTAACTACATAGCAAGCACGACCTCACGCCTGCACGTTCCACTTACACTGACCCGAATCTCACAAGCAGTGGTCACTCAAAAGCTAAAGGGGCGTAACTACAAAAGCATGACACATAACATGAGCGACACAATTACACTAATCTACAGTCCAGTTGACCTATTAGTGTCAGTTCGGCAAAGGCACCAAATGGGCCAACTGTACGCCATCTGCATGGAGTCATTCCTTAGTCTGCTTCGGAGGAGGTTGACGGGCTTGGTTTTACGTGAGCCAGACATGGAGGTGGTTCTCTCGGTCTACGCCGATGACGTGCTCCTCATGGTCACCGCCCTCGCCGACCGGCAGAGTGCCATCGAGTCTTTTCGGCCGCCTCCTCTGCCAGGATCAACTGGGTGAAATGTTCTGGACTCTTGGTGGGTCCCTGGTAGACAGACTCCCTCCCGGAGGAGATGCGGTTTTTCACGTGGAGCACCACGCGCCTCCTTTACTTGGGAGTCTACCTGAGTCCTGTCGCGGAGACCTGGCTGCGAACTGGCAGGAGCTGGAGTTGAAAGTCGTCGCCCGGCTGGGGCGCTGGTCAGGTCTCCTCAGCGTGCTTTCCTACCGGGGCAGGGTGTTGGTCATTAACCAACTCGTGGCCTCCCTGCTCTGATACAGATTGACCACATTGGTCCCATCAGCCACCCTTGCTGGGATCATCCAGAAGAAGTTGGTGGAATTCTTCTGGGGCAACGGAAAGCACTGGGTCTCTGCAGCGATCCTGAGTCTCCCGATTGAGGAGGGCGGGCAGTCGCTGGTGTGCATTCGCACCCAGTTGGCGGCTCTCCGCCTCAGGACCCTGCAGAGATACCTGTACTCGGAGCGTCCTCCCAGCTGGCACGTGCTGGCGACGCACTTTTTCCAATGGGGCCGCTGCCTTCATGCAAGTACGCGGATCCCGATGGTGGGCGTCAGCCGTGCTGTCCTGCTGGGGATGCCCGGCTTCTACCGGGACTTGCTGAGAGTCTGGAACCTGGTTGCTGTCGACCGGGCCTCCCCTCCGCTGACGGAGGGCAGCGGCCCAGGCATGAGAGCAGCCGGCCCTTGTCCCGCCCCGCCGGGTGTCGGGGGGGGGCTCAAACGTGTGGAGCACTTGCGGCTGAGCAAACCCCCGCTCAGCCGGAAGTACTCATCGGACTTAGGCACCGTAATCCTTCCCGGGAGCTGGTCCCACACAACATGAGCTGCATTTCCTCGACGCCCTTCATCTCCCTCCGAGACACAGGGAGGTGTGTCCTGTACGGGCTCCTCCTCCACACCCTGCACTTCCTCGCCCTGGTCCACCGTGCGTCCGGACACTAAGTGGCGGTCGGTGTTGCCTTCCGGTCGTGAGGGGGCCCCGCGGTGGGGGTCCCTCTACGCAGGGATTCTGCCCCTCTCCATCGGGGACCTGGGGTGGAAGGTATTGCACCGAGGAGTCCCCTGCAACCTGTTCCTCGCGCGGTTCACAGACTCGCCAGCCGCCTGCCACTGTTGCGGGCTGGAAGAGTGTGTGTACCACGTGTACATGGAGTGTGTGAGTCTGTGTACCACGTGTACATGGAGTGTGTGAGTCTGTGTACCACGTGTACATGGAGTGTGTGAGTCTGTGTACCACGTGTACATGGAGTGTGTGAGGTTGCAGCCCCTGTTCCAATATCTAAAGGGGCTGCTCCTTGCCTTCTGGCTGTACTTCTCACCCACCATCCTCATCTCTGGACCCCCTGTGCGTAGGGGAGAGGGCAGGGCCGAGGATGTCCTGGTTGGGTTGCTCCTGGGCCTGGCCAAGCTGGCCATCCACGACTAACGGCGCCAGGCGGAATAGGGCTCTGCCCAAGCCGGCTGCCTGTCCCTTTTCCGGGGTTACGTCCACGCCCGGGTGGTGTTGGAGAGGGACCGAGCGCTGTCCACGGGCACCCTGGGGGATCTCCGGGACCGCTGGGCACCGCGGGGGATTGGATGTATCCTGGATGGGGATTGTAATATAATTGTATAATAGTTTCAATTGGTATATTTGTTTGTATAGTATTCTGGTGGTGGGTTCGGTTTTGTTTTATTTTATTGTAAATATTGTTTTTAAATAATTGAATACATTAATTGATAAAAAAATTTTAATGGATTTACTCAGCCCGGCCTTGTGTGTTCCCCTCACCACACGCGTGTGGTTGACTTCCAATGCTGCAGTGGTAACGTTGCTGTAACGCCACGCTCTCCAGAGCATCACACACACACACACACACACGCACACACACACACAATGCACACACACACGCGCAAGCATACACACGGACGCATACACGTGCACACATACGCGGGCACACGCACACACTCACGCACACACACACACTCACGCACACGCACACACTCACGCACACACACACACTCACGCACACACATTCACACTCACACACGCACATACACACAAAGACACAGACACATACACACACTCACACACACACGCACACTCACACACACACACACACACACACACATAAACACACACACATGCACATACACACACACTGCCACTCACACTCACACTCAGACACTCACAAACACATGCGTGCACATGCTCATTTTGCACATACACACACACACACACACAATCACACACACATGCAAACACACATCACCACTACCACCATCTAATCACAATGTTGCAGCTGGTAGAGCTGTTGCCTCACAGCGCCAGAGACCCGTTGCCTCACAGCGCCAGAGACGCGGTTTGACCCTGACCTTGGATGCTGTCTGTGTGGAGTTTGCACGTGTGACTGCGTGGGTTTCTCTCCGGTGCTCTGGTTTCTTCCCACATCCCAAAGACGTGTGGGTTTGTAGGTTAATTGACCTCTGTAAATCGCCCTCAATGTGTGGAGAGTGGATGAGAAAGTGGGATAACAGAACTATTGTGAACGGGTGATCAATGATGGGCATGGCGTCAGTGGGCCAAGAAGCCTGTTTCCATGCTGTGTCTGTAAACTATATTAAAATTTGCTTTTCATCTTTTTTTGGAGACAAAAGACAAACTTAAATGCCCAAACAGTTAAATTGTCACGCAGATCTGTCTTCCAGATTCTCCAATCTGGAAGAATAGGAGAAGGAAAAGCTTCCTGGATGTAAAAGACACAGATGTAAACACACACCTCCAGATTCAGGGACAGTTTCTTCCCAGCTGGTATTAGATAACTGAACCATCCTATCAACAATGACAGAGCGGTCCTGAGCTACTATCTACGTCACCGGAGGCCCTTGGACGATCTTTAATCAGACTCTACTGGACTTTATCTTGCACTAAACATTATTCCTTTCATCATGTATCTGTACACTGTGGACGGCTCGATTGTAATCATGTATAGTCATTCTGCTGATTGGTTAGCACGCAGCAAAAGCTTTTCACTGCACTTGGAATTATCTAAACTAAACTAAACTAAACAGTGGTGTAGAGTGAAAGGTGGTGGTAAGTTGGGGGGTTGGGGAGAGTGAAAGGGTATGCAACGTATCATTAAGATTCATTCATAGAGTTCCTGTCTACCTGGCAAGCTTAGAAATTATTAATCGTGTGTTATGGAAAAAAGTTAGGAATCGGTGTGGCCCAGTAATATTAGTGTACACAGAACTGTATGAAAATCTCAACAAACCTGATGGCATCTGAGGAGAAAGAATATTCCAGGAAAATTATGTCCCATCAGAACAGTTTTGGAGGGATATGGACCAAGCGTGGGCAGGTGGGACTAGTGTAGCTGGGACATGTTGGCCGGTGTGGGCAAGTTGAGCCGAAGGGCCTGTTTCCACACTGTATCACTCTGTGACTACAAAAAGGCAATACGAGGAGAAAAGATGAGGTACGAGGGTAAACTAGCCAATAATATAAAGGAGGATAGCAAAAGTTTTTTTAGGTACGTGAAGAGGAAAAAAATAGTCAAGGCAAATGTGGGTCCCTTGAAGACAGAAGCAGGGGAATTTATTATGGGGAACAAAGAAATGGCAGACGAGTTAAACCGTTACTTTGGATCTGTCTTCACTGAGGAAGATACACACAATCTCCCAAATGTTCTAGGGGCTGGAGAACCTAGGGTGATGGAGGAACTGAAGGAAATCCACATTAGGCAGGAAATGGTTTTGGGTAGACTGATGGGACTGAAGGCTGATAAATCCCCAGGGCCTGATGGTCTGCATCCCAGAGTACTTAAGGAGGTGGCTCTAGAAATAGTGGAAGCATTGGAGATCATTTTTCAATGTTCTATAGATTCAGGATCAGTTCCTGTGGATTGGAGAATAGCAAATGTTATCCCACTTTTTAAGAAAGGAGGGAGAGAGAAAACGGGTAATTATAGACCAGTTAGTCTGACATCAGTGGTGGGGAAAATGCTGGAGTCAATTATAAAAGACGAAATTGCTGAGCATTTGGATAGCAGTAACGGGATCGTTCCGAGTCAGCATGGATTTACGAAGGGGAAATCATGCTTGACAAATCTACTGGAATTTTTTGAGGATGTAACTAGGAAAATTGACAAGGGAGAGTCAGTGGATGTGGTGTACCTCGACTTTCAGAAAGCCTTCGACAAGGTCCCACATAGGAGATTAGTGGGCAAAATTAGGGCACATGGTATTGGGGGTAGGGTACTGACATGGATAGAAAATTGGTTAACAGACAGAAAGCAAAGAGTGGGGATAAATGGGTCCCTTTCGGAATGGCAGGCAGTGACCAGTGGGGTACCGCAAGGTTCGGTGCTGGGACCCCAGCTATTTACGATATACATTAATGACTTAGACGAAGGGATTAAAAGTACCATTAGCAAATTTGCAGATGATACTAAGTTGGGGGGTAGTGTGAATTGTGAGGAAGATGCAATAAGGCTGCAGGGTGACCTGGACAGGTTGTGTGAGTGGGCGGATACATGGCAGATGCAGTTTAATGTAGATAAGTGTGAGGTTATTCACTTTGGAAGTAAGAATAGAAAGGCAGATTATTATCTGAATGGTGTCAAGTTAGGAGGAGGGGGAGTTCAACGAGATCTGGGTGTCCTAGTGCATCAGTCAATGAAAGGAAGCATGCAGGTTCAGCAGGCAGTGAAGAAAGCCAATGGAATGTTGGCCTTCGTAACAAGAGGAGTTGAGTATAGGAGCAAAGAGGTCCTTCTACAGTTGTACCGGGCCCTGGTGAGACCGCACCTGGAGTACTGTGTGCAGTTTTGGTCTCCAAATTTGAGGAAGGATATTCTTGCTATGGAGGGCGTGCAGCGTAGGTTCACTAGATTAATTCCCGGAATGGCGGGACTGTCGTATGTTGAAAGGCTGGAGCGATTGGGCTTGTATACACTGGAATTTAGAAGGATGAGGGGGGATCTTATTGAAACATATAAGATAATTAGGGGATTGGACACATTAGAGGCAGATAACATGTTCCCAATGTTGGGGGAGTCCAGAACAAGGGGCCACAGTTTGAGAATAAGGGGTAGGCCATTTAGAACGGAGATGAGGAAGAACTTTTTCAGTCAGAGGGTGGTGAAGGTGTGGAATTCTCTGCCTCAGAAGGCAGTGGAGGCCAGTTCGTTGGATGCTTTCAAGAGAGAGCTGGATAGAGCTCTTAAGGATAGCGGAGTGAGGGGGTATGGGGAGAAGGCAGGAACGGGGTACTGATTGATAGTGATCAGCCATGATCGCATTGAATGGCGGTGCTGGCTCGAAGGGCTGAATGGCCTACTCCTGCACCTATTGTCTATTGTCTATTGTCTATTGTCTATTGTGACTCTATGACTCTTTGACTAAGAAAAGTTAGAAATCAATCATGGCCTAAGTTGCAGAGAGGAGGTGATAGGTGGAGAGAACAACGTTTGTGATGGTAGTATAAGAAAATAACTGCAGATGCTGGTACAGATCGATTTATTCACAAAATGCTGGAGTAACTCAGCAGGTCGGGCAGCATCTCTCCCGATATGCTGCCCGACCTGCTGAGTTACTCCAGCATTTTGTGAATAAAACGTTTGTGTTGGGGTGGAGACCAAGTGAAGCAGATGCCAGTGGCACCAGCTGGCAATGGGTGAGAGAGGAGTCTCCACACGTCACAGCAGAAGAATAAAAGGGTCAGAGGAGAAAGAGGAATAAACGAGGCTGGGGACTGTGACATCCAAAATATTTCACTTGCTGAAAATCTAAAATTAAAGGAAACGCTGGAACTGAACAGTGACAGGCGATGTGTGCTGAGGAACAAATACCATCAGCTCATGACTCATTCACTTTCCCTTAGTATCCACGCTGTAAGGGTCAGGTTTAACATTAGGTGTAGGTTTAGGTTTATTATTCTCATGTGTACTGAGGTATGGTGAAAAAGTTTGTGTTTGCATGATCTGCGAACAGATCAGATATACTATAGCGAGTCCGAAACTTGTTAGTTGTAGACGAAGTTTATTGCAGCCGCAATACACGAATACAAAGTAAAAAACAACAAGTTACAGGACAACCAATATAAACTTACTGTCTTCCTTGAAGACTTCGCCGAACTGGCTAAATCGGGCGCCAAACGCGCACCTGACATCGCTGGCCAATCAGCGATGTCGTTCCCTGGACCAATCCCCATGGTCGCGTTCCCACGTGACCTCGCTGGCCAATCCGAGGGTTCGACGACCTGGACCATTCTCTATGGTCGCTACAATACTGTACATAAATATAATCAAGTCAAACTCGTACAATATGTAGAGCAAAGGTGGAGGATACAGAGGGCAGAATATAGTTTAGTTTAGAGATACAGCGCGGAAACAGGCCCTTCAGCCCACCGGGTCCGCGCCGACCAGAGATCCCCGCACACTAACACTATCCACTAGGGACAATTTTTACATTCACCAAGGCCAATTAACCTACAAACCTGAGGGAAAGAAAACACCAGATGCTGGTTTAAATCGAAGGTAGACACAAAATGCTGGAGTAACTCCGCGGGTCAGGCAGCATCTCTGGAGAGAAGGAATGGGTGACGTTTCGGGTCGAGATCCTTCTTCAGACCCTTCTTCAGAGTCTGAAGTAGGGTCTCGACCCGAAACGTCACCCATTCCTTTTCTCCTGAGATGCTGTCTGACCCGCTGAGTTACTCCAGCATTTTGAATTACATACCTGTACGTCTTTGGAGTGTGGGAGGAAACCGAAGATCTCGAGGTTCTCAGCATTGTAGCACAACAACTCCAACAACAAAGTCTAATGTCCACAATGGCGTAGGATTGAATCAGGCTGCACCCTAGCTTATGGAAGGCCCATTCAGAAGCCTGATAACAGTTTGGGGCAGTAAGGTGGCGCAGTGGTGGAGCTGCTGCCTCACAGCGCCAGAAATCCAGGTTCGATCCTGACTACGGGTGCTGTCTGTACCGAGTTTGCACGTTCTCCCTGTGACCGCGTGGGTTTTCTCTGGGTGCTCTGGTTTCCTTCCACATCCCAAAGACGTGCAAGTTTGTAGGTTAATTGGCTTCTGTAAATTGTCCCTAGTGTGTGGGATAGAACTAGTGTAGGCGATTGTTGGTCGGCACTGACTTGATGGGCCGAAAGGCCTGTTTCCACGCTGTATCTATAAACTAAACTAAACTAAACTGTGGGGAAGAAGCAGTCCCTGAGTCTGCTGTGCATGCTTTCAGGCTTCTGTATCTTATGCCAGACAGGAGCGTGGGGAAGAAGGAATGGCCGATGTGGGACAAGACTTTCACAAACATTCCCTCTTATTCGTCCCACTCCTCTTCCTTCTCTGCAACTGAAAATACATTTGATTTTGAACTTTTCCTTGTCCTGATGAAAGGCATAAATTCTGCTTCATGCTACACAGATGCTGCATTACCTGATAAGTGTTTCCATCATATTCTAGCTTGAATGTTTCTGATTTGCATTCTATTTCAATTATAAAAAGGACTATTCCTGTGTTGCTAGACAGCATAGGGCAAGAGTTCTCCAGTTATTTTAGCAGAGGCTCCCTTCCTTAAATACGGTTAGATCCTGACTGTGGGTGCTGCTTGTGTGGAGTTTGCAAGTTCTCCCTGTGACCACATGGGTTTTCTCCAGGTGCTTCGGAATTCCTCCCATAACCCACAAGAAATACAAGTTTGTGGGTTAATTGACTTCTGTATTTTGCCCCTAATGTGTAGGATGCAAAACTAGCGTAGAACTCGTGTACGGGTGACTGTTGGTCGACATGGACTTGTTGGGCCAAAGGAACCATTCTCCCCGCTCTGTCTCTTCACGAAACTAATCGTTTTGACTCGAGTGAAGATTAGTGATCTCCAGAGGTATTCATCCAGGCAAAGATGTTCCATTGTGTTTAATGAGAACAATCGGTCAGTTTTCTGCCATTTGTATTCCTGACTAGAATTTTAATTAGATATATGTATATAAAATCAAAGAATTGAGATGCAGGAATTAAATAAAGCAGCTTCATCAGCAGAACCATGAGATTTGTATCTCTCTGCAGCTCATAGCCTGAAGCCAGTAATAATCCTGCTGAGATGCAAACTGAAGCCTACATGGAGACCTCATGCGTAGAATACTTGTGCTTCACTGTTGTTGCACCGAATCTATCTGTGAATCATGCTGGGAAATTTAAAGTCAAATTGAAAGATGAATGATCATGATTCAGGTTAATGATTCAAATTCAGCCTCATCGTGACGCATAAACTTTTGCTTCATCAAGTGGGATCATCTCAACACTGTAACAAATTTAGCCCGGAGCTATCTAGGATAGAAAATTGTTTGACAGACAGACAGAGAGCAAAGAGTGGGGATAAATGGGTCCCTTTCAAAATGGCAGGCAGTAACTAGTGGGGTACCGCAAGGCTCGGTGCTGGGACCGCAACTATTTACAATATACATTAATGACTTGGATGAAGGGATTAAAAGTACCATTAGCAAATTTGCAGATGATACAAAGCTGGGTGGTAGTGTGAACTGTGATGAAGATGCTATGAGGTTGCAGGGTGACCTGGACAGGTTATGTGAGTGGGCGGATGCATGGCAGATGCAGTTTAATGTGGATAAGTGTGAGGTTATCCACTCTGGTGGTAAGAATAGGAAGGCAGTGTAGCGACCATAGAGAATGGTCCAGGTCGTCGAACCCTCGGATTGGCCAGCGAGGTCACGTGGGAACGCGACCATGGGGATTGGTCCAGGGAACGACATCGCTGATTGGCCAGCGATGTCATGTGCGCGTTTGGCGCCCGATTTAGTCAGTTCGGCGAAGTCTTCAAGGAAGACAGTAAGTTTGTATTGGTTGTCCTGTACCTTGTTGTTTAACTCTGTATTCGTGTATTGCGGCTGCAATAAACTTCGTCTACAACCAACAAGTTTCGGACTCGCCATATTGGTGACCCCGACGTGATCTGGACGATCACCGACTGAGCAGGAACCCGACGCCTCGTTGACGATGACCGAGCAGGGCACACCGGAGTCAAGCGCGGCAGGCGTTCATCTTCCGTTATTTTGGACGTACGCACCGCAAGCTTGGTTTATCCACGCCGAGGCTCAATTCCATATAAAGAAGGTGTCGGACGAGTCCACGAAGTACTTCTACCTCGTCAGCGCTCTATCGCCGGACACAACCAAGCGCGTGATGCGGTTCATCGTAAATTCACCTGCGGAAGACAAGTACGAGGCCATGAAGAAGGTATTCTCTGGGCTTTTTCTCTGGTTCCTGATGTCCGCGGTAACGACCTCCGACCCTCCGACGAAGATGAGCACGTCGCTCCGACAATCGCCTCCTCGCCCAGCCCTACTGTCCAGGCCGTCGTCGCGGCCCCCGACTCGTATGCTGCGATTCTGGCAGAGTTCCCAGAGCTGCTCGTCCAACGTTTTAACGCACCTTCGGCTAAGCACGGTGTGGTCCATCACATCCGCACCGAAGGCCCTCCCGTTTTCGCTCGGGCCAGGAGACTACCGCCAGACAAACTGGTGGTGGCAAGGGCGGAGTTCAGGAAGATGGAGGAAATGGGAATTGTCCGTCAGTCTGACAGCCCGTGGGCCTCGCCGTTACACATGGTCTCCAAGGCATCTGGGGGGTGGAGGCCATGTGGCGATTATCGGCGTCTCAATGAAGTCACCACGGCTGATCGCTACCCCATACCGCACCTACAGGACTTTTCATCTGGGCTGGAAGGAGCGGTGGTGTTTTCCAAAATCGATTTGGTGCGAGGATACCATCAGATTCCGGTGCGACCGGAGGACATACAAAAAACTGCAACTATTACTCCGTTCGGGTTGTTTGAATGGTTGCGTATGCCTTTCGGTTTAAAGAACGCGGCACAGGCTTTCCAGCGACTGATGGACCGCGTGGGCCGGGGTTTACCCTTTTTGTTTATTTATTTAGACGACATCCTGGTAGCCAGCCCCTCAGTGCAGGAACACCAGGCCCATTTGCGGACCGTGTTCCAGCGGCTCCAAGACCACGGGCTCATTATCCAACCCTCCAAATGTCAATTCGGCCTTCCTGCTCTTGATTTTCTAGGGCACAGAATTACTCCTGCCGGCGCCGCCCCTTTGCCCGAGAAGGTGGAAGCTATCCGGGCTTTTCCCAGGCCCACCACAGTAAAAGGGCTGCAGGAGTTCGTAGGCATGGTTAATTTCTACCATAGATTCGTTCCGGCAGCGGTGCGAGTCCTGCGCCCGCTTTTCCAATGCCTTGCAGGGAATCCGGTAGAGTTGTTGTGGTCCCCGACCGCAGAGTCGGCTTTTATGGCAGCTAAGGCAGCCTTGGCAGACGCCACCATGTTGGTCCATCCGAGCCCCTCCGCCCCCACGGCCCTGACGGTTGACGCCTCTGACGTGGCGGTGGGTGGGGTTCTGGAGCAGCAGGTCGGTGGCCGTTGGCAGCCTTTAGCGTTTTTCAGCCGGCAACTAAATTCGGCCGAGCTGAAATATAGCACATTTGACCGAGAGCTTCTAGCTCTCTATTTAGCTGTCCGTCATTTCAGGTATTTCCTCGAGGGCCGCCCATTCGTGGCATTTACGGACCACAAGCCATTAACATTTGCTTTTTTGAAATTGTCTGACCCATGGTCGTCCCGCCAGCAGCGGCACCTGACTGCTATCTCCAAATTTACCACAGATGTCCGTCATATCGCGGGTAAGCTTAATGCCGTTGCTGACGCCCTGTCTAGACCTGCTTTTCCCCCTATTTCGGCGGTGGACTGCGAAGTGGATCCCCAGGAGCTCGCGGAGGCACAGCTCATAGCGGATACCGTTTCGGCTTACCAGTCCACCACTTCGGGATTGAAGTTGGCCCAGGTAGCTTGTGGGTCGGAGGGCACGAAAGTCTGGTGCGATGTTTCTCTTCCCCGTCCCAGGCCGGTAGTACCGCCCTCCCTTCAGCGCCGGGTTTTCGATGCCATTCATGGGCTGGCGCACCCGTCCATCCGCTCCACCTCTGCCTTGGTAGCAGCGAGGTTTGTCTGGCATGGCCTGCGGAAACAGGTAGCGGGGTGGGCACGTTCCTGCGTGCCCTGTCAGACCGCTAAAGTCCAGCGCCACGTCCAGCCCCCCGTACAGGATTTCGAGGTCCCGGCTTTTCGTTTTTTCCACATCCACGTGGATTTGGTCGGGCCTTTGCCTTCCTCCCGGGGCTACACCCACCTCCTCACGGTGGTGGATCGGTTCACCCGGTGGCCAGAGGCTTTCCCATTGTTTGATATCTCGTCAGCGTCTTGTGCTAGGACTTTGGCCCTTCATTGGGTAGCTCGTTTCGGGGTCCCGGCAGTTATTACAACTGACAGAGGGCCACAGTTCACTTCGTCCCTCTGGGCCGCGCTGGCGGAACTGTACGGGTCCAAGTTACAACCCACAACTGCATATCACCCCCAGGCAAATGGACTCGTAGAAAGGTTCCACCGCCAACTTAAGGCGTCCCTCAGTGCAAGGCTTGAAGGCCCGGACTGGGTAGACCAACTCCCTTGGGTTCTTTTGGGCATCCGGACTGCTCCTAAGCCAGATCTCGGTGCGTCGTCCGCAGAGCTAGTATATGGCTCGACACTTCGAGTACCCGGAGATCTGTTTCCGGACCCTTCAGCCCAGCTCCCTACAGTCCCATCAGCATTAGCATCTCTCCGGGAACGGGTGGGCTCCCTGGCTCCAGTGCCGACTTCACGTCATGGGTGTCCCATGGTACATGAACCGTCTTCCCTGAAGGACTGTGAGTTTGTTTTTCTGCGTAAAGATGCCCATCGCGCCCCGTTGCAGAGGGTCTATCAAGGGCCGTTCCGGGTTTTACGTAAGGGAACGGCTACTTTCACCTTAGACATGGGCGGCAAGAGTGAACTCGTCTCGGTGTCCCGGCTCAAACCTGCCCATTTGGACCCGGATCAACCAGTCCTGGTCGGTCAAACCCCTAGGAGAGGCCGACCTCCGTTAGTTCCGCCCAGTCCAGAAACCCCCGTTCCGACAGTTCCTCCAGGACCCCCCGTTTCGGCAGTTCCTCCAGGACCCCCCGTGCCGGTAGTTCCTCCAGAACCTCTCATTCCGGCTGTTCCACCAAGTCCGGAACCTCCGGCTCCTGTGGTTCAGGCTGTCCCTCTCCGTACTCGTTATGGTCGCGAAATCCGGCTCCCAGCTAGGTTCCGCACCTCGGGTTCTGGGGGGGGTCATGTAGCGACCATAGAGAATGGTCCAGGTCGTCGAACCCTCGGATTGGCCAGCGAGGTCACGTGGGACGCGACCATGGGGATTGGTCCAGGGAACGACATCGCTGATTGGCCAGCGATGTCATGTGCGCGTTTGGCGCCCGATTTAGTCAGTTCGGCGAAGTCTTCAAGGAAGACAGTAAGTTTGTATTGGTTGTCCTGTACCTTGTTGTTTAACTCTGTATTCGTGTATTGCGGCTGCAATAAACTTCGTCTACAACCAACAAGTTTCGGACTCGCCATAGCAGAGTATTATCTGAATGGTGTCAAGTTAGGAAAAGGGGATGTACAACGAGATCTGGGTGTCCTAGTGCATCAGTCACTGAAAGGAAGCATGCAGGTACAGCAGGCAGTGAAGAAAGCCAATGGAATGTTGGCCTTCATAACAAGAGGAGTTGAGTATAGGAGCAAAGAGGTCCTTCTGCAGTTGTACAGGGCCCTAGTGAGATCGCACCTGGAGTACTGTGTGCAGTTTTGGTCTCCAAATTTGAGGAAGGATATTCTTGCTATTGAGGGCGTGCAGTGTAGGTTTACTAGGTTAATTCCCGGAATGGCGGGACTGTCATATGTTGAAAGACTGGAGCGACTAGGCTTGTATACACTGGAATTTAGAAGGATGAAAGAGGATCTTATCAAAACGTATAAGATTATTAAGGGGTTGGACACGTTAGAGGCAGGAAACATGTTCCCAATGTTGGGGGAGTCCAGAACAAGGGGTCACAGTTTAAGAATAAGAGGTAGGCCATTTAGAACTGAGATGAGGAAAAACTTTTTCAGTCAGAGAGTTGTGAATCTGTGGAATTCTCTGCCTCAGTAGGCAGTGGAGGCCAATTCTCTGAATGCATTCAAGAGAGAGCTAGATAGAGCTCTTAAGGATAGTGGAGTCAGGGGGTATGGGGAGAAGGCAGGAACGGGGTACTGATTGAGAATGATCAGCCATGATCACATTGAATGGCGGTGCTGGCTTGAAGGGCCGAATGGCCTCTTCCTGCACCTATTGTCTATTGTCTATTGTCTATTGTCTATTGTCTATTGTCTATTGTCTATAGGTGAGTCAGTGATGGCTTGTGATAGAAATGCAACCAGTGAAATTACTACAATTCCTACCTTTTACTATTTATTGACTGATCATTGTAAATGAGATTGTGCACTTAAACCATCAAAGTTGCCGCACAATCCTCAAATGTATTTGTGTAGGAAGGAACTGCAGGTGCTGGTTTACACAGAAGATAAACACAAAATGCTGGATTAACTCAGCGGGTCAGGCAGCATCTCTGGAGGTAAGAAATAGGTGATGTTTCGGGTCGAGACCCTTCTTCAGGCTGAGAGAGGATTTTATTTACTGTTTACTTAAAATGGAATCACATTTATCATATCATATCATATATCTACAGCCGGAAACAGGCCTTTTCGGCCCTCCAAGTCCGTGCCGCCCAGTGATCCCCGTACATTAACACTATCCTACACCCACTAGGGACAATTTTTTTTTAACATTTACCCAGCCAATTAACCTACATACCTGTACGTCTTTGGAGTGTGGGAGGAAACCGAAGTTCTCGGAGAAAACCCACGCAGGTCACGGGGAGAACGTACAAACTCCTTACAGTGCAGCACCCGTAGTCAGGATCGAACCCTTGTCTCCGGCGCTGCATTCGCTGTAAAGCAGCAACTCTACCGCTGCGCTACCGTGCTATTCTCAAATAATATCAAGATTGTCACCTACAATATCTCACTAAAATATCATTCTATGTTGCTCACTCTGTGGAAAATGTCCCAGGTTTGCCTTTCTTTTATTTGATGCTGTCTTTTTTCTGTCAAGTCATGGTTTGCTTTGAAATCATCCCGTTTCTTTCTATTATTCCCTCTCACTCACTTCCTCAGGCATAAAAGCGGAGGTGAAATCTTGTTTCAACTTCGCTTCGCTCGTGTGTAAGGCGACGTTGTGCCATCGCTTGGCCACAGCCAGTGCCACATCCGTGCCTCTGCGGAGATCGTCCACAGTGCATGCCTCTCCACCGCAGGTCAGCAGGTGGGCCATTGTCTGTACCTCTCCACAGGTGCATTTGTCAGTGTCCGAGAAGCCCCGCTTCTTCAGGTTGCGCCCGCAGTGTCCCACTCCAGTGCGGAGGCAGGTTTAGGATTTTCCAGGTAGGATAAGGCAGGTGGTGTCCTGGTGCCGTCTGCGGTTTGCTTTTGGTACCTGGCACGGTCGGCTCTAGCTCCATGAAGCTGTTCCCACTCTTCAAGGCATGTTCTTGGCATGTGGGTGATTGTGCGAGGGGTGACGGGGGTCTGTGTCCACATTGAAGCCTTCCACTGCAGCTGCCCGATCACGTCTTCGCCATGGTTCATCGATGCCAGCCAGCTCGTACAGATGCTCAACCTTTTCAACTCCAGCTGCACTTCCCTAACATGAGAGATCTGCTGAGCAACCTTGCACCGATCCCCTCTCAGCCATGAATGCCAGGGAGCCATTAAAGCAGAAGATAATATGATTTAATCACACTGCACCAAAAGCCACAACACATGTTGAACATATTGATCCTGACCACAAATATAGACGTACAAATGATGCCTCTCACACAGCAGTGGGGGTCTGGTGGGCAGATGGAGATGGGAATTCTGGCAGGGCCTGGGGAATAAAGTTTCCCCCTCAGAATCTGACTGCAGCCTCTCCAGCCGCCTCCTTCCACTGCTGTCCAGCAGAGAAGAGCGGACTGTAATCCCACGGCGAGAATTGTCATTGGATTCCAGTGACGAGTGAACCAGGAGCAACCGTGATCCTATTAATGGACACCTTGCGTGGGGTTTTGTATAAATGGCCCTGTTCTTAGCTTGCTAACAATGAGGAATGTGAACGGGGGTAATGCCTCCAGTGCCTTTAAGGTCGGCTGTAGGAGGCGCCCCTAGGACACAAAGGAGGAGAGGAGAGGAGAGGAGAGGAGAGGAGAGGAGAGGAGAGGAGGGGAGGGGAGGGGAGGGGAGGGGAGGGGAGGGGAGGGGAGGGGAGGGGAGGGGAGGGGAGGGGAGTGGAGGAGAGGAGAGGAGAGGAGAGGAGAGGAGAGGAGAGGAGAGGAGAGGAGAGGAGAGGAGAGGAGAGGAGAGGAGAGGAGAGGAGAGGAGAGGAGAGGAGAGGAGAGGAGAGGAGAGGAGAGGAGAGGAGAGGAGAGGAGAGGAGAGGAGAGGAGAGGAGAGGAGAGGAGAGGAGAGGAGAGGAGAGGAGAGGAGAGGAGAGGAGAGGAGAGGAGAGGAGAGGAGAGGAGAGGAGAGGAGAGGAGAGGAGAGGAGAGGAGAGGGGAGGAGAGGGGAGGAGAGAAGAGGAGAGGGGAGGAGAGGAGCGGTACATTGGTTCACGGGAACTGCTCCAGTACATCGGGCGCGCGGGCCGACCAGACTTTGGACTTTGAATAATGTCGCCAAAACATGGCGGCGCCTACATGTGTAACAAATGTGCAAAAAGAATTTCACTGAGCAGTTGCACGTATGACATATAACGCACCATTGAACCATGAGGAGAGCTGACTTCAGAAAACCCCAAATATCTGTTGGGGCCACTAGTTGACGAGCAAACAATTCACCATTGACATGTTTTGGCGATCGTTTCGCTCAACACCTTCGCTCAGTCCGCCTTAACCAACCTGATCTCCCGGTGGCTCAGCACTTCAACTCCCCCTCCCACTCCCAGTCTGACCTTTCTGTCATGGGCCTCCTCCATTGTCATGGTGAGGCTCACCGCAAATTGGAGGAACAGCACCTCATATTTTGCTTGGGCAGCTTATAGCAGAGCGGTATGAACATTGATTTCTCTAACTTTAGATAGCTCTTCTGTCCCTCTCTTTCCCCTCCCCCTTCCCAGTTCTCCCACTGTCTTCCTGTCTCCAACTACATCCTTTCTTTGTCCCACCCCCTCCCCTGACATCAGTCTGAAGAAGGGTCTCGACCCGAAACGTCACCCATTCCTTCTCTCCTGAGATCCTGCCTGACCCGCTGAGTTACTCCAGCATTTTGTGATACCATTGACATGTTTCCTGTATCTTCAGATAAACAGCCCCTGCTGCCCACCGAGTCCGCACTGACCAGCGATCCCTGCACACTAACATTGTCCTACACACACTGGGGACAATTTATACTTATACCAAGCCAATTTAGCCTACGTCTTTGGAGTGTGGGAGGATACCGAAGATCTCAGAGAAAACTGACGCGGTCACAGGGAGAACGTACAAACTCCGTATAGACGGCGCCCGTAGTCGAGATCGAACCCGGGTCTCTGGCACTGCATCGCTGTAAGGCAGCAACTCTACCGCTGCGCCACCGTGCTGAGTTAGGTCATAACACAGTACAACGCTGGAGCTGACCACTGATGGACGCTGCCCAGTCACCACGCAAACTATTACACTGCCTCTGGAAAGCAGCCAACCCAATAAAGAACCACTCACACCTCCATCATTCCCTCTGTTCCATTGGAAAGAAGATACTAAAGTTTGAAAATACGGAACACCAGACTTAACAACAGCCTCTTCCCTATCTTGAGACCCTTGAACGATCTTTGCATCTGCTCAGGATGTATTCCCGATCTTCCAATCAACCTCACTGCTGCCACTGCACTTTTTTAAACCTGCAACTTCTTTGCAGCTGTATCTGCACTTGTCTTCTGCACTCTGTTTCCTTTCTCCTTTTGCACAAACTGATGCACTCATGATTGACATGATCTGCCTGAATGGCACGCAAAACAAACGGCTTTTACTGTATCTCAGCACATGTGACAATAACAGACCATTACCAATAATAATACTTATCCCAAATTCAACCCCAAATCATCATTAGCAATGTAGTGGCTTCCTTTGTTTGATATCAATAAAATGTATAATTACAAACTGTAGAGTTAGAGTAACAAAGACTTTGTGTGCTTCACGGGTATATTACATCTGTGCTGTGATTTTGAGCTAGATATGGGCAGTTACTGTTCCAAGGTTGAACTATGATTGGTACAGGTCTGGTATTCTAACCCTACTTTACTACCTGGGAGGGCATGGCTGTTAGTGTTGGCCGGAGCGTTGATAACTCCAGCCAAGTTGATTTTGAACAATAGCTGAGCAAGTTCATGAATGGCGGTTGATCACTTAATGTTCATGACCAAAGCATTCAAGTGTTCAAAGCTTGAAATGAATTCAGAGATGGGAGAAAAGAAATAAAAATTTGGGAAAGGAAAATAACCCAGAAATAATATTGATTAACTTCCTCAGAAAACGTCTTCATCAATTGAGAGAGAATTGTCCCTCTCCAGAGCAACCCTGTGGATTTTTTATTTTTTTTAATGCAGACAGAGCACGTTCAGGGCTAGTAGACCACCACTATTCACATCTTCCCATCTCCACCCCTTCACGCTTTCCTTAGAGACCGTTCCCTCCACATGGTTAACTCATCCCTTCCCACCCAAACCACCCCTTACCCAGGTACTTACCCCAGCAACAGCAGGAGATGCATCACCTGTCCCTATACCTCCTCCCTCGAAAGACACAAAAAGCTGGAGTAACTCAGCAGGACAAGCAGCGTCACTGGAGAGAAGGAATGGGTGACCTTTCGGGTCGAGACCCTTCTTCAGACCCGAAACGTCACCCATTCCTTCTCTCCAGAGATGATGCCTGTCCCGCTGAGTTACTCCAGCTTTTTGTGTCTATCTTCGGTTTGAACTAGCATCCGCAGTTCTTACACACCTCCTCCCTCGACTCTGTCCAAGGACACGGACCGTCCTTTTAGGTGAGGCAGAGGTTCACTTGCACCTCCTCCAACCTCATCTACTGTATCCGCTGTTCTAGGTGTGGAGTCCTATATATCAGCAAGACAAAGTGCAGACTGGAACATTATTTCCTGAACACCTTTGCTCAGTCCACCTTGGCCTACATGATATCCTGGTTGCCAAACACTTTAACTCCCCTTCCCATTCCCACACTGACCTTTTTGTCCTGGGCCTCCTCCATTGTCAGACTGAGGACAAACGCAAATTGGAGGAACAGCACCTCATGTTTCGCTTGGGCAGCTTCCAACCCAGCGGTATGAATATTGATTTCTCTAACTTCAAGTAACCCTTGCATCTTCTCTCTCTCCGTCCCTCCCCCGCCCCAGTTGTTCTAGTTTTACTGTCCTCCTGCTGAGTTTCACTGCTTGCCTCACTCGTTATCACCATCTCCACAGACAACAATGGACCATTGTGGGCTCCACCTTTCCTTGATCATCGTTCCTGGCTTTGCTTCGTCTTTTTTGCATACCTTTCATCCGTTTGTTCTATGTTCCTTTTCATGTCTCTCATTTCTATCCCCCCCCCCCCCCCCCCCCCCCGTGACTCTCAGTCTGAAGAAGGTCTCAACCCGAAGCGTCACCTATTCCTTTTCTCCAGAGATGCTGCCTGACCCGTTGAGAGTGTCCAGCTTTGTGTGTCTACCTTCGGCGTGATCCAGCATTTACAGTTCCTTCCTATTCCTCCCTCTACGCAGCATCTGCGCCCGGGATGAGGTGTTTCACACTGGGGCGTCAGAGATGTCCTCATTCTTCAGGAAACGGGGCTTCCCCTCTTCCATTATAGATGAGGCTCTCACTAGGGTCTCTTCTACATCCCGCAGCTCCGCTCTTGCTCCCCCTCCCCCCACTCGCAACAAGGACTGAATCCCCCTCGTTCTCACCTTCCACCCCACCAGCCAGCGGATCCAACAAATCATCCGCCAACATTTCCGTCACCTACAACGGGACCCCACCACTGGCCATATCTTCCCATCCCCTCCCCTGTCTGCGTTCCGCAGAGACCGTTCCCTCCGTAACTCCCTGGTCCACTTGTCCCTTCCTACCCAAACCACCCCATCCCCGGGCACTTTACCCTGCAACCACACCTGTCCCTTTACCTCCCCCCTCAACTCCATCCAAGGACCCAAACAGTCTTTCCAGGTGAGACAGAGGTTCACCTGCACCTCCTCCAACCTCATCTATTGCATCCGCTGCTCTAGATGTCAACTTATTTACATCGACGAAACCTTGGCGATCGCTTCGCTCAACACCTGCGCTCGGTCCGCATTGACCAAACTGATCTCCCGGTGGCCGAGCACTTCAACTCCCCCTCCCATTCCCAGTCTGACCTTTCTGTCATGGGCCTCCTCCAGTGCCATAGTGAGGCCCATCGGAAATTGGAGGAACAGCACCTCATATTTCGCCTGGGCAGCTTGCAGCCCAGTGGTATGAACATCGACTTCTCCAACTTTAGATAATTCCTCTGTCCCTCTCTTCCCCTCCCCCTTCCCAGATCTCCCTCTATCTTCCTGTCTCCACCTATACCCTTCCTTTGTCCCGCCCCCCTGACATCAGTCTGAAGAAGGGTCTCGACCCGAAACGTCACCCATTCCTTCTCTCCTGAGATGCTGCCTGACCCGCTGAGTTACTCCAGCATTGTGTGAATAAAAAACTTCCTGCACTAGTTGTTCCATAACAGTCCAGTTTCCTGAGTTTGGTTAAAATTAATGAAAGGTTTCTTCACAAATCCCAAATCACTCGTTGCGTGAGTTAAGTTGTGGATTTGCACATTTTTTCAATCAGCCTCGGCAGTAACCCAGGTAATCCCAGGTAATCCTCACCACGCATTAACTTATTGTAAATGATGCCTGAATTGCAACCACATTCAGGTGACATTTTTTAAACGCTGATTTGAAAATCAAATCATAATACAGTCAACCCTCGTTTTAACAGATCCCTTTATAACGGATTTTGGTTATAGCAGACAGACTCGCTGACATCACCCCCGGCTCGTACGGCCCCCCGGCTCGTACGGCCCCCCGGTTGCTTACAAATGGCAGCATCTTTAGAGGGCATGGATAGGTGATATTGGGACCCTTCTTCAGACTGACTCAGTCTGCTGAGTTGCTCCAGCACAGTGTGTCATTTAACCTTAAAGCTGAGTGCTGATGGTGACGTCACGCCCGGCTAGCAAAGTGCACCAGCAAACCCTCCTTCATCCACCGCACGGTCCTGGTGATGCGACTGGCGTTGTGGCTCACGTTGTAGCCCCAGGGGACGGCTCTCTCGTCAGGCCGCTGCCAATGACAGGAGGCGCTCGCTCACTCTCGCTCACCCTCTCCCCTCACCAGCTGCCCCTTCTTCCTGTCCCCCATCACTTTGTCCTCTCGGCCTCTTGCACACGTCCCACCCGCCTCCACCGCTGCCTTCTCCCCAGATCATATTCCTCCTTGGAAGAAGAGGGGAGGAGGAGCAGGAGGCGCTGGTGGAAGGGGGAGCGGCGGGGTGGACAGAGGGACGGGAGGAGGAGGAGCAGGAGGAGGTGGAGGAGGAGGAGGAGGTGCTGGCGGAAAGGGGAGCGGCGGGGTGGACAGAGGGACGGGTGGAAGAGGAGGAGGAGGAGGAGGTGGAGGAGGAGGAGGAGGAGGCGCTGGTGGAAGGGGGAGTGGTGGGGTGGACAGAGGGGCGGGAGGAGGAGGAGGAGGTAGTGGAGATGGAGCAGGAAATGGACAAAGTGGCGGCCGACAGGACGAAGCAGCAGCCGGTGAGAGAGGAGGGAGCCCCATGGTGACTGAGCGCGTCCTGTCAGTGGTGGCGGCCTGAAGAAAGCGTTGTCAGCCAGGGGCTACAACGTGAGCCACAACACCAACCGCTTCCACCAGACCATGCAGTGGGTGAAGAAGGGCTCGCTGGGGCATCGGCACTCAGCTTGAAGGCAATCAACACAAGGTGCAGGAGTAACTCAGCAGACTGAATCAGTCTGAGGAAGGGTCCCAATGTCACCTATCCATGTTCTCCAACCCGCTGAGTTACTCCAGCCCTGTCCTTTTATGTATTAACCATCAACCACACAGTTCCTTCTATCAACGACATATAATGAAAATATCGTACTCTGTTATAGCGGTCAATCAGTAACAACCATTCCCCAGCCCCATGGTCCATAATGAGGGGCTGTTTTATTTGCACTTCAAGCACTCACATATAGACTAAGTTAAACAACTCAATGATAGAGAATGTTTTTGCCAGCATCTCTAACTGGGTGAAATATGACTGGTGACATGACAATCTTTTGTACAGATATCAAGACATTAAATTTCATGTGTAGGTCAGAAAATAATAGGTTCAACCATTTGGGAATTCATTATCAAGGGGGAGAGTTGGAAGTAGTTTACTCTCATATAATGTTTGCACAGTGGAAGTGGAACTCTGTGCCTGTAACAGAATTATGCTCTTGTGAAAATTCTGTTTTATCCAGAGTTAAATGTTATTCGTTTTTCCGTGCTCGTGATGTGTAGTTTAGTTTAGTTTAGTTTAGAGATACAGCACGGAAACAGGCCCTTCGGCCCAGCGGGTCCATGCAGACCAGCGGTCCCCTTCAGTAGCACTGTCCGACACGTACTAGGGATCATTTACAATCTTTACCGAAGCCAATTAACCTACAAATCTGTATGTCTTTGGAGTGTGGGAGGAAACCAGAGCACCCGGGGAGAACCCACACAGTCACGGGGAGAACGTACAATCATGGACAGACAGCAACCACCGTCTGGATCAAACCTGGGTCTCTGGCGCAGTAAGGCAGCAACTCTACTGCTGCACCACCTGTCTTTATCGTTACTTTCTGGCTGGGATCAAGATCTTTGCACATGTGGCTTTCACAGGTTGGGATCTTCTAATAGAGTGGAGCAGAGCATGGTGGAGAAACCACAACAGCACTGAGGGAAGAGGTAACCAGCAGAGTTCAAGTGAACATGGACAGCAATGCTGAGCAAAGTAATACCCTCCCTGGCTACAGAAAGGCAATGGACTTGGGGAAGGGTTACCCTGATGATTGTGTGGTGGGTGGCTTGCTCAGCATCGCTCTATAGGTGTGTAGAAAGGAACTGCAGATGCTGGTTTATACCGAGGATGTACACAAAATGTTTGATTAACTAAACGGGTCAGGCAGCATCTCCTGAGAAAAAGGATGGGTGGCATTTCGGGTCGGGACCATTCTTCAGTCTGAAGAACTGACGTCACACATCCTTTCTCCCCAGAAATGCTGCCTGACCCATTGAGTTCCTGACCCTTCGAGTCTATCATCCTTTGACTTCAGACAGAGACACTCCCTTTGGGAAATGTATCGATTCCAGGTTCTGATTTCTAAATTTCAATGATATTCCCACCAGTTATAGCTGTGAAGTTTTTTCACTCCCATGTACGACTTAAAAGGAAATGTCCGCACACACCTACAGGCATTATTTAAGTATTTAATTACGCTCCTGTCTTGTGCCTCTGTACGGTGGGGAGTCAGGAAAGAGTCACTCACTGGTCATTAATTGATGCTCTGCCATTAGAAGATATGAAAGACCCACTGGGCACCTGACATGTTTATCCATTCACAGGACATGGGATTGTTATCAAGGTCCCTACTTACTGCCTGACCGTTACTGCCCTACGGAAGGTTGCAGTAAGCCATTTTCCTGAGCTCTGATGAATGTCCTCCTTCAATACATTCTGGTGCAGAGTTCTAGCAATGATAAAGGAATAATGATAGATATCCAAATTAGGACATTGTACAGCTTGGGGATGAGCTTGCAAGTGTCAGCATACTCACTTACCTACTGCCCGAGTCCAAATTGGTGATAGACACTGCAGATGTGGGAGGTGCTCTGTGAAAACTCTTGACTGAAGTATGTTTTGTAGATACGACACATGTCATTCACTGTATGTTAGTTTTCACCACCATAGACGATGTTTAACAAGATGGGTTCGCTTTCTTGAATGATATTGGAATTACACTAATCCAGTCATGGAAAGTATATCATCGCATTTATTCACACACTGCAACGCAGAAGCAAGTCATTTATCGAACTGGGTCCATGGCTGGGTTCATTCTCTAACATGCCCAACAACATCCCCTTTGATTCCTCTGCCTACACTAACAGGAGATTTAGAATAGCCAATTAAGCAACCAGCCTATCCTTGAGATACAGGAGGAAGCCAGCGTACAAAAGTGCCTAACGTAAGAAATAATTACAGGTACATGGATAGGACAGGCTTGGAGGGATATGGGCCAAACCCAGGCAGGTGGGACTAGTGTAGCTGGGACATGTTGGCCGGTGTGGGCAAGTTGGGCTGAGGGGCCTGTTCCCATGCTGTATCACTCTATGACACTATGACTCTAACAAAAACCTCACAAGTTCATGGAGAGAGGTGCAAACTCCACACAGTGCACTTAAAGTCAAGACTCAACCCAAACCCCTGGAGCGGTGAGCCCATGCTCCTGTTGCCTGGTGTCTACAGATGGTAAGCTATACATTTGGTACTTCAACTGGTGAGGAAACACAGCCTTTGACCTTTAGACCTTGGACTTTAGAGATACAGTGCAGAAACAGGCCCTTCGGCCCACCGAGTCCGTACCGATCAGTCATCATCCTGTACACTAAAACTATCCCACACACTAGGGACAATTTATAATTTTACAGAAGCCAATTAACGTACAAACCTGTACAACTTTGGAGTGTGTGATGGAACCGGAGCACCCGGAGAAAACCCACGCCGTCCAGGGAGAATGTACAAACTCCGTACAGACAGCATCCATAGTCAGGATCAGACCCGGGTCTCTGGTCTATGAGGCAGCAGCTTTACCGCTGCACCACCGTGCTGCCCAGTGCTTGGTCCGGTTTACAAAAAACGTGGTGGTCGAGCCGGAGAACTGCAGGAAACAGAGAGGAGCAGTGAGTGAGGGTCTCACAGATCTCCCATTGGGGAGACGAGGAGCTTTGACCTGGTTTTTCAGCCACAATATTAATATCGCTGGTCCAATTGATTTTCCAGGCATGAGTGAGGGACAAGGTAATAGCTGGGTATTTGATATGGGAAACAATTAAAAGTCAAAGGCAGATAACATTCTTTCTTATTGGAGATGATCATTGTTTGGCACTCGTGTGCTGCACATGTTTCCTGCCATTTGCAAGGTCCAACTCCAATGTATCCAACTTTGCTGCACCTGAATGCAGATGGACTTTATATCAGTGTGAACATCAGTGCACATCTGCAAATGTGATGAAAGGAAGGCCATCATTGCAGCAATAGTAAGTGATTGCGATGGACACAAAGTGCTGGATTAACTCAGTGAGTTAGGCAGCATCTTTAGGTTTAGTTTAAAGATACAGCTCGGAAACAGGCCCTTCAGCCCACCGAGTCCGCGCCGAACAGCAATCCCCGCACACTGACATTATCCTACATACACTAGGGACAATTTGCAATTTTTTACCAAAGCCAATTAACCTCCCACACATTAGAATGTGGGAGGAAACCGGAGCACCCAGAGGAAACCCACGTGGTCATGGTGGGGAACGTATGAACTCCGTACAGACAGCACCATTAGTTGGGATTAAACCCTGGTCTCTGGCGCTGCAAGTGCTGTAAGGCAGCAACCCTACCGCTATGCCACCGCGCCACCCCTGAAGTTGTGTTGGTTTTGCAGTGTGCCTGCTTGGTAATCCAAGTAAGATGCACTGATTCTCTTCACTAAGGAGCGTAAATGATAAGTTTGGATTTTTAAACATTGATCTTACGTTTGTAAATGGTGAGTTGTTGTATTTAATGTTCTAGCTTGTCAAGGTGGGTCTTGAACTGCGCTTGGATTGGGTAACGGCTTAGCACCACTATGAACTCTACCATAAGCTTTGAAGCTGTAAGCTACACATAGTTCACTCTTGCAAAATCTCCTGCATGCAATTGAGATCCCAGTGATCTTTATCACTCTTATGACATTTTCTTTTCTGTCACAACAATTAATAACAGAGATGGTTATCGCGGGGAAAATCCAAGTTTTAAAAAAACCAAAGATTTTATTTATATAACATGGGCTATGATATACTCCAGCTGCAACCATGTTTTTTTCCTAAGCTCCACTTGAAGTTCCTAAGGAAGGGCACAATAAATCGTCGGTTAACGTCATTGATCTCAGCTACACTAACAATACAGTTCACTGTTTAGGACCGGCTGTGCGATTAGCCAAGGAAAAGAGCCACCCCAACATATTGGTCCCACTGACAGATTGAGTCCAAATGCAGCAATGTAAGCAAGACAAGAGATTACTTCCAGTCTTTCCACCTCCAGAACCTGGTTTAAAACTAACAACACGGTATGAAGCTCGGTTTTTGCGGCAGTTAATTGATGACTGAATAATCTCCCTCGAAGTCGCAGTGCAAAATTCCTGACCTTGGATTTACCTTGAACTTGAGAAGTGCAGGAGGGGTAATACTTGAAAGTAGTTGCTGGAATATAAACTCCATTGCCTGAGTAACACAGGAGCCAAATCAAAAGTCTGACCTTATAGTGATCGAGCCACACAAAGGGAAGGACAGTCCCTTCTGCCCGACTTGCTCACATCGACCAACATGCCCCATCAACACTAGTCCCACCTGCCTGCGTTGGCCCATACCTTCTAACCTGTCCTATCCTTGTACCTGTCTAAATGTTTCTTAAATGTTGCAATAGTAGCTCCACTGGCAACTAGATAGACACTAAAAGCTGGAGTAACTCAACGGGACAGGCAGCATCTCTGGAGAGAAGGCATGGGTCACCTTTAACAATCAGAAACTCTCCTTTGACTCCTCCCACTTCCTCCAAACCAGAGGCGTAGCTATGGGCACTCGCATGGGCCCTAGCTATGCCTGCCTCTTTGTTGGGTACGTCAAAAACAATCCTTGTTCCAGACATACACTGGACCCATCCTCGAACTCTACCTCCGCTACATTGACGACTGCATTGGTGCTACCTTTTGTACCCATGCAGAACTCACTGACTTCATACATTTCACCACTAATTTCCATCCTGCTCTTAAATATACTTGGACCATCTCTGACATCTCCCTACCGTTTCTGGACCTCACCATCTCCATCACAGGAGACAGACTAGTGACTGACATCTACTACAAACCCACTGACTCGCACAGCTATCTAGACTACACTTCTTCCCACCCTGTCTCCTGCAAAAAGTCTATCCCCTACACCCAATTCATCCGTCTACACCGTATCTGCACCCGGGATGAGGTGTTTTACACTAGGGCATCAGAGATGTCCTCATTCTTTAGGAAACGGGGCTTCCCCTCTTCCATTATAGATGAGGCGCTCACTAGGGTCTCCTCTATATCCCACAGCTCCACTCTTGCTCCCCCTCCCCCCATTCGTAACAAGGACAGAATCCCACTTGTCCTCGCCTTACACCCCACCAGCCAGTGTATCCAACAAATCATCCGCCAACATTTCCGTCACCTCCAACAGGATCCCACTACTGGCCACATCTTCCCATCCCCTTCCCTTTCTGCGTTCCGCAGAGACCATTCCCTCCGTAACTCCCTGGTCCACTCGTCCCTTCCTACCCAAACCACCCCATCCCCAGGCACTTTCCCCAGCAACCGCAGGAGATGCAACACCTGTCCCTTTACCTCCCCCCTCAACTCCATCCAAGGACCCAAACAGTCTTTCCAGGTGAAGCAGAGGTTTACCTGCACCGCCTCCAACCTCATCTATTGTATCCGCTGCTCCAGATGTCAACTTCTCTACATCGGCGAAACCAAACGCAGGCTCGGCGATCGCTTCGCTCGACACCTTCATTCAGTCCGCCTTAACCAACTTGATCTCCCGGTGGCTGAGCACTTCAACTCGCCCTCCCACTCCCAGTCTGACCTTTCTGTCATGGGCCTCCTCCATTGTCATAGTGAGGCCCACCGGAAATTGGAGGAACAGCACCTCATATTTCGCTTGGGCAGCTTACAGCCCAGCGGTATGAACATTGACTTCTCCAACTTTAGATAGTTCCTCTGTCCCTCTCTTCCCCTCCCCCTTCCCAGTCTCCCACTGTCTTCCTGTCTCCAACTACATCTTTTCTTTGTCCCGCCCCCCCCGACATCAGTCTGAGGAAGGGTCTGGACCCGAAATGTCACCCATTCCTTCTCTCCAGAGATGCTGCTTGACCCGCTGAGTTACTCCAGCATTTTGTGAATAAATATCTTCGATTTGTACCAGCATCTGCAGTTATTTTCCTACACTACTTAACTATCGGAAATATTGACTTTTCACCTGTGTCTATCTTCAGTAATATTTATTGTCGGTTCCCATTTAGAAACATAGAAAATAGTTGCAGGAGCAGGTTATTCGGCCCTTCGAGCCAGCACCGCCGTTCAACATGATCATGGCTGATCATCCAAAATCAGTACCCCGTTCCTGCTTTCTCCCCATATCCATTTATTCCATTAGCCCGAAGAGCTATATCTCTCTCTTGAAAACATCCAATGAATTGGCCTCCACTGCCTCCTGTGGCAGGGAATTCCACAGATTCACAACTCTCTGGGTGAAAGCCCGTCCAATCCCTTAAGAATGTTATATGTTTCTACAAGAGCCCCTCCCATCCGTCTAAATTCCAGTGAATACAAGCCTAGTCGATCCATTCTTTCATCATATGACAGTCCCGCCATCCCAGGAATTAACCTGGTGAACCTACGCTGTACTCCCTCAATAGCAAGAATGTCCTTCCTCAAATTAGGAGACCAAAACTGCACACAATACTCCAGGTGTGTTCTCACCAGGGCACTGTACAACTGCAATAGGACCTCTTTGCTCCTAAACTCAAATCCTCTCGCTATGAAGGCCAAGGCTGTGAATCTGCCTTGCTGCTGTCTTGAACTGCTAGAGTCTTAATAGGGAGAGTGTCACTCTGACACTGATACGGAGCAGTACAGGTTTTCCCCCTCCTCCCCCACCTATCAACCCCCCCCCCCCCTCCCTGCATCCACCTATTATGTTCCTTCTCTCTTCCAGCTCTCCTCCTCCCCCACAATCAGTCTGAAGAAAGATCCCAACACAAAAAAGCCACCTATCCATGTTATTCCAGCATTTTAAGGCTATCTTTTGCATAAACCAGCATCTGCAGTTCCTTTTTATTAATAAATGTTAGCTGGTGTTGCTTACCATTCCAAGAAAGATGTGTTACTGTTCATGTTAAGAGCCCCATGAGATTTATTTATTTATTTCAAGATGACTAGAATACAAAAAAACAGGGATGCAATACTCTATAAGTCACTGGTCAGGCCACATTTGGAGTATTGTGAGCAATACTGAGGAAGGATGTGCTGGCTCTGGAGAGAGTCCAGATGAGGTTTACAAGAATGATCTCAGGAATGAGTGGGTTAACATATGATGAGCGTTTGTCGGGACTGGGCCTGTACTCGCTGGAGTTTAGAAAGATGAGAGGGAACCTAATTGAAACTTATCGAATAGTGAAAGGCCTGGATGGAGTGGATGTGGAGTAAGAGTCTTCACTAGTTGGAGAGTCTAGGACTAGAGGTCATAGCCTCAGAATTAACGAATGTTCCTTTAGGAAGGAGGCGAAGAGGATTTTTTTTAATCAGAGGGTGGTGAATCTGTAGAGCTCTTTGCTACAGAAGGCGGTGGAGGCCGTCAATGGATATTTTTAAGGTAGAGATAGATAAATTCTTGATTAGTACGGGTGTCTAACTTTGGTATAAACCAGCACCTGCAGTTCCTTGCTCATACCAGTGTTTACGGTCTTCTTTACTTCACTCTGCACCTCCCAAATGTTAGAGTGATAAATGGTGTAACTGTGCGGTAGATTTAATTGTCCTCTCTGCTTCTCCCTCATTTGATCTGCTATTGATTACAATGTTTGGAACTACAACGCTGTGGATTTTGGACAAAGATCCGTGTCATTTCTTGCAACTAGTTCTGCTTCATGACACAATAATGTAAACAACTATCCGGGACGGGAGGGAGGCCAGGTTGTGGAGAAGCTGTGAATTTTATTGAGGTTACGTGGCCACTAACATGTTGCAGCTGCAACCGTGCTCCTTCAGTGCCTGGCCTTTCTTGCCAAGAATGAAAAAAATGAAAATAAATGCAAGGCTTCTGCTATTAATCCTGCTGATCGAAGATTCCCCAACTACATACCACCCATAGACTGAGAGGGATGCTCAGAACTCAGTCACTGGAGCCACACCATTAAGATCAAGCAAGATTACATCCTGTGTGGTATGCGTGCAGATTTAGGGCAAATTTTTCTTGAATTTTTGAAATCACATTTATAATTCACTGCCGATGTATGCCATTGTTTTCCTTCATTTGTTCTTCATAAGTTCATAAGTTCATAAGTGATAGGAGCAGAATTCGGTCATTTGGCCCATCAAGTCCTAACCCCATTCTCCTTCCTTCTCCCCATAACCCCTGACAACCTTGTTAACTCCCTAAGATTTTTGAATGGAATCATCAGCCCAGTTTTGGTGGCCTGCCCATGTAAATGCTCAGTACTTGAGTAAGGATGGCTGCAAACCATCAGCTTTGATTTTTCATTTGTGCTGTGGTAGTTGCTTGTATTATAGGAAGGTGTGTTGAGATCTTATGAGCCTCCTCTTCAATGATTACCATTCACAAAGTCAAAATGGAACCATGAGTTTCAGTTTAGTTTAGTTTAGTTTAGTTTAGTTTAGTTTAGTTTAGGTCGGTTTAGTTTAGTTTAGCTTAGTTTAGTTTATTGACACGTATACTAAGGTACAGTGACAAACTTTTTGTTGCGTTCTAACCAGTCAGCAGAAAGACTATATATGATTACAATTGAGCCGTCCACAATGGGCAAATGCAGGCTAAAAGGAATGACGTTTAGTGCAAGATAACGTCCAGTAAAGTCCGATTAAAGATAATCCGAGGACCTCCAATGGGGTAGATAGTAGCTGAGGACCACTCTCTAGTTGTTGATGGGATGGTTCAGTTGCCTGATAGCAGCTGGGAAGAAACTGTTCCTGAATATGGAGGTTTGTGAGAGAGTGGAAACAAGGAGCTGCTCCATCACTGTTGAAGTCCATCACAGTTCTGGGTAAGTGAAGCCCGAATCTACTGGAGAGACAGAACGAAGGACTGCTGGTGTCAGCAGTAAAGTCGAGGTCCAATTATCCATTAATAACTGAACCATTTACGGAGGTTGCCGGTGCAGTGTTGCAAGGTGGCGCAGTGGTAGAGCTGTTGCTTTACAGCGTCAGAGACCCAGGTTCGACCCTGACTACCGGTGCTGTCTTGTAAGAGTTTGTACATTCTCCCCGTGTCAGCGTGAGTTTTCTACGGGTGCTCCGGTTTCCTCCCACATTCCAAAGACGTGCAAGTTTGTAGGTTAAATGGCTTCTGTAAATTGTTCCCAGTGTGTGGGATAGAACTAATGTATGGGGATGTGTAGGAAGGAACTACAGTTGCTGATTTACACCAAAGTTAGACACAAAAAGCTAGAGTAACTAAGCAGGTCAGGCAGATTTTAGTGTTCTCCAGAGATGCTGCCTGACCCGCTGAGTTATTCCAGTTTTTGTGTCTATCTTTAATGTATGAGGATCGGTGGTCGGCATGGATTCGATGGGCCGAAGGGCCTATTTCCTAACTGTGTCTCTAAAACGAAATAAAACTAAAAGCAATCAGATGCCGGGTACCTTGCTGTGAGTGATCCAACCCCTGGTTCCATGAAGCAGCCACCATCTACAAGGCATCAGTCTAGGATGTGAACCAATATTGGCCAGTGTGAGTGAGCACAACACACAAGAAGTCAAAGTGACTGATATTCTGAACATTCACTCGGTCCAAGATTGGTTCTCCATTGTTGCAATGGGTGCCGTTTACAAAGTACAGTACAGCAGCCTGCCAAGGCCAACAGGTACATGGGAACACTATTATGTTCCTCTAAGTCACACACTATCATTTCCAGGAAACATGTTACCATTCCTTCATCATCACCGTCTATATCTGGAAAGTCCTAACCATCAACGCAGTGGAAACAGAGGGTCTGCAGCACGAATTAGATTATACACCACTGTAGAAGGTGGCAGGGTGGCACAACGGTAGAGTTGCTGCCTCACAGCGCCAGAGACCCAAGTTCGACCCTGACCACAGGTGCTGACTGTACGGAGTTTGTATGTTCTCCCCGTGACCACATGGGTTTTCTTCGGGTGCTCCAGTTTCCTCCCACACTCCAAAGACGTATAGGCATGTAGGTTAATTGGCTTGGTATAAGTATAAATTGTCCCTCGTGTGTGTGGGATAGTGTTAATGTGCGGGGATCACTGGTCGGCGCGGATTCGGTGGGCCGAAGGGCCTGTTTCCGTGCTGTATCTGTAAACTAAACTAAAAAAAAATCTAAGTGGCTAATGTAGTGTAGACAAGTACTTTTATCACGGTGTGTGGCCCGGGGTATAACCGTGTGGCAATAAACTGCTTTCTTCCATCACTTTGTTGACTGTGCCAAACTGGACACAGTGCAGAGTTTGGGGGAGATTCCCAATTCTGGGGCAATGTATATCAAGCTGCCACATTTAATGATGTGCAGTTTCTCAGTCTTATGTTAAAGAAATTCTATAAAATCATCACCACCGAAATCCAGCTGCATTTTCTCATCACGTGATAAAAAAAGGATAAAAGACTGTCATGTGTGTGAAGTAATGGAAAAATATATATAAAAGAACAGCCTTTTTTAACTGATCAGAAAAGCAAACCACTTGCATAGTCCTGGCGTGAAAAGAGTAACAATAGTTGAAATGTTTAAACAAATCACATGGTCAAACAGATGTCACTGTAAGTCATTACAGGAATCAGACACCATCTGTAGAGGAACTGGGGAACATTTTTGTGGCTGTTTCACTTACAAGAGATACGAGAAAAATGATTTTTGACTCATCCATCACCAATAGCTTATTCAACTTGTGAGTTATTGGCTTCTCTGCTTCTCTGCTCTGGTGAGTTAGGAAATCATTCAGTCGTCAGCTTAAAAGATCAACGTTGCTACAGAGTTTTGAATGTAAGTAGATTCTCACCCTTTATTGTCGTAACTTCTTATGGATAAAATACGAATTGCAATAAGAAAGGAATTCAATTAATTAACAGTAAGATAACACTTAACGACTATTTTCCAAAGGTGAAGTTAAATTAATACTGAGAACTTTTTTTATGTTCATAAGTTATAGGAGTAGAGATAGGCCATTCGGCCCATCAAGTCTACTCCACCATTCGTGGCTGATCTACCTTCCCCTCTCACGCCCATTCTCCTGTCTTCTCCCCATAACCCCTGACACCCTTATTAATCAAGAATTTATTGATCTCCGCTTTAAAAATACCCGATGGCGGCCTCCACAGCTTTCTGAAGAAGGGTCTCGACCCGAAACTTCACCCATTCCTTCTCTCCAGAGATGCTGCTTGTCCCGCTGAGTTACTCCAGCATTTTGTGTCTATATTTGGTTTAAATCAGCATCTGCAGTTCCTTCCTACACAGTGACCATGAGTACGGGTGCTCCCAAGGCTGATGGGGCAGGTAACATCATTCCACTGACCTTCTGCTCAAAGCGAGTTCATTGGGTCATGTTGTTGCCAGCGATACTGCCTGACTTCACTTTGCAGCCACATGCAAGCTTTGCCACAGTCAACAGTCATCCAAGTAATTACTGTGTCGGACTCTAGTTTGGTCTGGACTTTCCTCTTTGCATCATTGGTGGCTTTGTGAAGGATGTTAATAGATTTCTTGTACCGCTCGGGGCCATATAACTTGATGCCTGCAGATCTGGTCTGTACCTGGGACTGGACCCCAAGGTTCATCCCTAGTATTCACTCGGGGAAAGCGCACATTGTCTTCCTTGGCAAGCGTTTCTCTTCCCACTTTCTGAGGAGCACAATAGTTTCTTCCCAGAGTAGAAGCATCAAATACTCGAGGACATAGCTTTAAGGTGAGAGGAGGAAAGTTTAAAGAAGATTTACAAGTCAAGGTTGGTATACAGAGAAGCAGATTCAACAGCGATGTTTAAAAGGCATTTATACAGGCACATGAACAGATAAGGAATGGAGGGGTAAAGACTGTGTGTAGTTTAAATTAGCTTTGATATTATGGGTCAAGGATCTGTTCCTCTGCTGTACTGTTCCACGTGATGTATTTCCAAACTAAAATGTTGTTTGATCTTCTGCAAACGTTATCTTTTCTGAGCTTAATTAGCAGTGGGTAGTGTCATAGTTGCATGTGATACAGGCTTGGCGTGTTTGACAAGGCTGATTTTTCCATCGTTACGAAGCAACAATTTCCCCGCAGAAGGCCCAGTGTGCCAGGTTACACTGTAGGGACAATATATTGACATCTGGTCAGGAAAAAGACTGTCGAAGAGGATTTGAGAGATAATCTCCCTTTCCACCGTGGTCTGGGTGTGGGAACAATCAACGGGCTTAGAATCTTATTATTTCTTTCAAGATGCTTTTTTGCTTCAGGAGCTGAGTTGGTGACGTTTGCTTTGATCTGTCAGCAATGTATACCATGCAATAATGACGATCAAAGCAGGGAAGTCAACAGAGGAGGGGATGGATGTACATCCATTGAACTACACACCGTTCAGGTTCCACAAGGATTCTTGTATGTAAACCAATTCCACATCATCTGGTTTCCACGCTAACCCGCTTAATTCCATTCAAACAGCAGATTCTCATTTAGTCTTAGTGTCAAATTTATTGCTTTCCACGAACCTACTGTGTAAGTCATCTCGGACAAAAGCTTGCTTTTGCTCAACCTGCCCAAGTGTCACACACTGAATGTTTGCGGGGAAAGTAATGTTAAAAATAAACCTTATGCTTATGAAACTCCATCGCAGAAGTTGTGAAGCATTTCATTTTGTAAGAGGATAGACATGAAATGCTGGAGTAACTCAGCGAGTCAGGCAGCATCTCTGGAGAGAAGGCAAAGGTGACGTTTTGGGACCAAAGCGTCACCCATTCCTTTTCTCCAGAGATGCTGCCTGGCCCACTGTGTAAACCAGCATTTGCAGTTCCTACCTACACGTTCCATCTCAAGATAACGTCTGTTACCTTGCATTGATTTTGCAAAGTTCGTTTGGGAAAGATGCATTGATGGAAAAGTATTTAGATTGGTCGGTATTTCTGTTATTCCCAGATACATCTGTTCTACTGATTATTGTGCTGATACTTCATAGCTTAGAAATGATTCATTGACTATATAAATAATACTTTGTTAGCCTGCTATTAACTGCACTAACAAGTTGTCAGGCTAACTTTTTAAGAAAGGAGGGAGAGGTAAAACGGGAAATTATAGACCAGTTAGCCGGGCATCAGTGGTGGGGAAGATGCTGGAGTCAATTATAAAAGAAGAAATTGTGGAACATTTGGATAGCAGTAACAGGATCATTTCGAGTCAGCATGGATTTATGAAGAGGAAATCATGCTTGACTAATCTTCTGGAATTTTTTGAGGATGTAACTAGGAAAATGGACAAGGGAGAGCCAGTGGGTGTTTTGTACTTGGACTTTCAGAAAGCCTTTGATAAGGTCCCACATAGGAGATTAGTGGGCAGAATCAGAGCACATGGTATTGTGGGTAGGGTACTGACATGGATAGAAAATTGGTTGGCAGACAGAAAATAAAGAGTGGGGATAAATAGGTCCCTTTCAGAATGGCAGGCAGTGACTAGTGGGGTACCGCAAGGCTCGGTGCTGGGACCGCAGCTATTTACAATATACATTAATAACTTAGATGAAGGGATTAAAAGTAACATTAGCAAATTTGCAGATGACACAAAGCTGGGTGGCAGTGTGAACTGTGTGGAAGATGCTATGAGGATGCAGGGTGACTTGGACAGGTTGTGTAAGTAGGCAGATGCATGGCAGATGCAGTTTAATGTAGATAAATGTGAGGTTATCCACTTTGGTAGTAAGAACAGGAAGGCAGATTATTATCTGAATGGTGTCAAGTTAGGAAAAGGGGAAGTACAAAGAGATCTGGAGGTCCTTGTTCATCAGTCACTGAAAGTAAGCATGCAGGTACAGCAAGCAGTGAAGAAAGCTAATGGCATGTTGGCCTTTATGACAAGAGGAGTTGAGTATGGGAGCAAAGAGGTCCTTCTGCAGTTGTACAGGGCCCTAGTGAGACTACACCTGGAGTACTGTGTACAGTTTTGGTCTACAAATTTGAGGAAGGACATTCTTGCTATTGAGGGAGTGCAACGTAGGTTCGCTAGGTTAATTCCCGGAATGGCGGGACTGTCGTGTGTTGAAAGACTGGAGTGACTGGGCTTGTATAGGGGCAACAAGTACAAAACTACGAATGAATGAAAGGATATACTGTTATAGAATCTACGTCAACTACCTCCTCTAAAAAATGTAGTCTGAAGAAGGGTCTCAACCCGAAACGTCACCCATTCCTTCTCTCCTGAGATGCTGCCTGACCTGCTGAGTTACTCCAGCATTTTGTGAATAAATACCTTCAATTTGTACCAGCATCTGCAGTTATTTTCTTACACATACTGATTGAATCATGTCACAAATAACTTTGAGGTGAAATCACGACAATGGGAAATTAGCCAGTGAAACGCAGTTACATGTACAGACAGAGGGTACATTAGCTCCACACACAGCCCTTGTTGGACACTCCAAGAGAGGCCGAAAATAAACCAAGGGAAAAAGAGTCTCCAAGACAATGCAGGCAGGTTGAATGGGTGGGCATAGACAGTGAATGGGTGGGCATAGACAGTGAATGGGTGGGCATAGACTGTGAATGGGCAGGCAGAACCAGTGAATGGATGGGCATGGACTGTGAATGGGTGAGCATAACCATGGGTGAAGTAGTATTGCAAGGACAATGTAAAGGAGTGGGCAATGTCCGGGCATAGATTCCACCTGAATGGGGGGAGGGGTGACTCCTAGTCACAAATCACAGTGACGGAGCTTGCCGCCACGGATCGCTAGTCCATGACAGCCCCGTTGGGGTCTTTCCCTCCTGTCAGCTGTCTTTCCACGCCGTCACTGGTTGTCAGCTGCACTTTCACAGTAGTCACTGGATTTCTCCAGCTTATCAGTTGAGCTTGGTGGACTTGATATTACAATCCCTACTATAATTGAGATGTGAGAGGAAACCATTGCTCCACAGGGAGACGGTGCAAGTTCCACACCGATCGCACTGAAGGTCAGGATCCAACCTGCATCGCCCGAGCTGCCTTGGACAATCGCAGCACTGAAACCAATCAGTCATTGGGCAGTGTGGGAAAATAACTACAGATGCTGGTACAAATCGAAGGTATTTATTCACAAAATGCTGGAGTAACTCAGTAGGTCAGGCAGCATCTCAGAAGAGAAGGAATGGGTCGAATGCTTGAAGCAGTGTAAACCTTACAACCGTAGTCACTGCTCAGAATCAGGATCACAAACAGCGAACGTCAAAGTGCGGGATGCATCCGAGATCAGCAGCAGCTGTGGAGTGGAATGACCCTGAGGCTGGGAAATGAAGAATGGCCTTCACCTTGATCTCCACCACGAGGCAGCCCAGACACGCACTAAAAGCTGTGGCTGACGTTTCATGAGGTTACTGATCTCTTTACGTTTAGACTTTACAGGCCCTCGGGCTCATTGAGTCCGTGCCAACCAGCGATCACTCTGTGCACTTGCACTATCCTACACTCCAGGGACAATTCACAAGTTTACCAAGCCATTCAACCTACAAACCTGCATGTCTTTGGAGTGTGGGAAGAAACCGGAGCATCCGGGGAAAACCCATGCGGTCACGGGGAGAACGTAAAAACACCGTACAGACTGCACCCGTAGTCAGCATCGAACCCGGGTCTCTGGCGCCGTGAGGCAGCAACTCTACCGCTGCGCCACCGTGCCGCCCTTTGTGGCAGTGAGGATAAATAATACAACGTGGGCTTCTTCACACAATCTCAGGGGAAATACAGCAGATAAAGGCTATTCATTCCGTGTACAAATAAAGAAGGCAGTAAACCAGACACTCTTTTAAGGGTAAATTGCACATTAAAGTAGATTTACCTTGGGTAATGTAGACACAGGGAACTGCAGGTGCTGGTTAACAGAAAAAGACACAACGTGCTGGAGTAACTCAGGAGGGCGGGCAGCAAATGTTCCGAAGGGCCTGTTTCCATACTGTATCTCTAAACTAACTGCAGAATCCCCATCACGAGAACAGAGCAGAGTAGGGTTGGGACAGGGCCTATGGTCTGGATGGTTCAGGGTCTCATCACTCAATGCAGCGCCGGAGACTCAGGTTCGATCCTGGCTACGGGCGCCGTCTGTACGGAGTTTGTACGTTCTCCCCGTGACCTGCGTGGGTTTTCTCCAAGATCTTCGGTTTTCTCCCACACTCCAAAGACGTACAGGTATGTAGGTTAATTGGCTGGGCAAATGTAAAAATTGTCCCTAGTGGGTGTAGGATAGTGTTAATGTGCGGGGATCGCTGGGCGGCGCGGACCCGGTGGGCCGAAGGGCCAGTTTCTGCTCTGTATCTCTAAATCTAAATCTAAAATGCATCTAATTATCTGTCTGGAGAAGGGTCCCGACCTGAAACGTCACCTACCCATGTTCTCCAGGGATGCTGCCTGACCCCTGAGCCGGGAGGTCATGTTGGGTACAATAATGCATTGGAAAGGTGCTTGGGCATGCCGATGGATAGGAAACGTTTGTAGAAACATTGGCCGGGTCTAGGCAAGTAGGACTGCCTCAGCTAGGGAACTTGGCTGGCATTGATGAGTTGAGCTGAAAGGCCTGTTTCTGTGCTGTAGACCTCCATGGCTATGACCTGATGACTCTGGACAGTCACATTGTGTGAGCTGAACACTTTTATCCTTTTCTCTCCAGCATCTGCCCGTAAAGGTCATGGTGAAGCAACAGTGCTGGACCTTGGCAGCATTCACTGGAATCATGGCGGGTGGGAGTAAGGTTATAGATCTGGCTGTCAAACAGAAGCAAAAGGTTGCTTTCCCTTGTATAACGGGACTCTGACCACCCACGTTACTCTCTGCTGCTGGAGAACGCTCTCTGTGCCAATGTTTGTTTTTATCCCCTGAGAACAGGAGCCCATGCTGAGACGTTCCCGCAGATGCTTGGCAAACTCCACCACCTCCATCACACCCCTTCCCAGATCGAGGTTTCAGCATATTATTCGTTTGTGACAGTAAGCAGAACTTCACCCAAGCTCGAACATGACCTTGCAGAACTATGGAATGGAGTCAGAGGGTCACACAGCAGAGAAACAGGCCCTCCAGCCCACCATGTCCATACAGACACAAGGAACTGCAGATGCACTTTTACAAAAAAAGACACCACGTGCTGGAGTAACTCAGCGGGTCAAGCAGCATCCTTGGAGAACAGATGGGTGACGTTTCGGGTCGGGACCCTTCGTCAGACTGGTTGTGGTGGCAGGGAAAGCTGGAAGAGAGGTGGGAACAGGGCAAAGCCTGGTGAGTGATAGGTGGACAGTCAAGGGGGATTTGTGATAGGCAGATGGTTGGACAAAGGCCAGAAATGAAAAGATAAAGAGCATGAGATAAGGATAGAAGAGGTGCGAATTGTGAAGTCAGAGGAAGGAATAAAGGTGGAAAGGGGATGGGTGGGGGTGGGAGGGGGATAAATGTTTGTGAAGCGAGATGGGGCACAGGAATGAGAAGGGGAAAAAAAGTGTGGGGGGGGAGATGGGAAGAAAGAGGAAGGGAAGTTGTTTGTGGGTTAGACACCTAAAATTGGAGAATTTATTGACTATTAATTGCCTATCAACTCTAATCACATTTATAATCGGTACATCAGTAGCCTTAGCATTCCAACTATATAGAGTTTGTACTTTCAACCTGTGACCACATGGAATTTTCTCTGAATGTTCCGGTTTCCTCCCACATTCCAAAGACATGCAGGTTTGTAGATTAATCAGCTTCTATATATTGCCCCTAGTGTGTAGGATGTGACACTGGGATAGCATAGAACTAGTTCGGTACAGGTCGGTGGGCTGAAGGGCCTGTTTTTCCATTATCTCTAAACTAAACGTCTTTAATGTCACGAGAACACCCACTTCCACCACACACTCAGCCAGGGTCTTTTCGATTCCAAGCCCCCTCTCGGTGAAAACATTTTTGTACTTAGATTCCCTCTAAACCATCTGCCCATTTTCCCAAACCAGTGTCTCCTCTTTTTGTCACTGGATACGCCCCTCATAATTTTTTTAACCTCAGTCAGGACTCCCCTCAGCCTCCTTCATTCCAAAGAAGAACAAATTAACCTATTCGGTTTTTCTTCATAAGTCAAAAGCTCCATCACCAGCAGAACCCCAGCGGTAGAGTTGCTGCCTCACAGTGCCAGAGACCCAGGTTCGATCCTGACTACGGGTGCTGTCTGTACGGAGTTTGTACATTCTCCCCGTGACCTGCATGGGTTTTCTACGAGATCTTTGGTTTCCTTCCACACTCCAAAGACGTATGTGTTTGTAGATTAATTGGATTGGTATGAATGTAAAATCGTCCCTAGTGGATGTAGGGTAGTGTCAATGTGCGAAGATTGCTAATCTGTGCGAACTCGGTGGGCTGAAGGGGCTGTTTCCATGCTGTATATCTAAATTAAACCAGTAAACCAACATAGACACAATATGCTGGAGTAACTCAGCGGGACAGGCAGCATCTCGGGAGAGAAGGAATGGGTTACTCCAGCATTTTGTGTCTATCTTCAAATAAACCAGCATCTGCAGTTCCTTCCTCCCAGTAAACCAACAGATGGTTGAGAATCAGTTCAGGAGGTTTCTATTCACACAGCAAGTTTTTACTATAAAACTGATTACACTTCAAAATTTTGTCTGCATTTGCAATCTTTCTGAGACCCATGGAGGGGTTGCTGCAGGGAAATGCCAGAGTTGCTTTGTATATGGCTGAGTCATCGAGTCCCAGAGATAGACAGCATTGTAATGGGCTTCTTGGCTCACTGACCTTGTTAACTGAGCTCGTCCCACTTGCCTGTGCCTGACTCACATCCCTGCAAAACTTTTCAGTCCGTGAACCTGGATGGGTCTCATTTCAGCACTTACACAGTTACATGAAATGAAGCCGATGCAGCAAATGTTTTCCCAATGAGCTCAAAGATGGCCTTTGACCTTAAGAGCACATGAGTACAATGTTGTTTTCAAAATCAGGAAATACTGTGGAAATGCAGATGTTGCCTGATGTCTTCCAGTGCCAGAGGTGACAGCTGATGAGGGAATACAGGGCCAAATGTTGATGAAAGATGGTCTGGATATTCTCCTGTACAGTGGACAGATCGGGCACTGCCTCAAGTGGAGACTGAACACCAGTGTTCCTCAGAACCTGTACCTCAGTTCATATCTCCACCAGCTTCTTCTGGTTTCACTTTTTTTTAAAATTTTAAAAAGAACAATAGATTCTGGGTTTTCTGTCAAGTGCCTGCTAGTCTGGAATGTTGAGAAAGGTGAAGAAGGGTTCTAACCCTAAGTGCCACCCATCCTTTTCTCTCCAGAGATGCTGCCTTTCCTGCTGAGTTATTCCAGCACTTTGTGTCTATCTTCTAGCCAACTACAAATAGGTAAAGCAGGCCAGATGCAAACTTACGTTGCCACCTGTCCCCCAATGCTACACTGTAGGACTCGGCATTAATCTAAAAACTAACTCCACCTTGCAATGGCTCACCTGCGTAAATGCTGTTGATTTAGCTCTGAGTTTCCATGGCCGGTTTGACCTAATGCAGGATCTATGAGCAGGTCATAGAGAGCAGGTCATAGAGTCATAGAGCGCGGAAACAGGCTCTTCAGCCCAACGTGCCCTTGCTGACCAAGGTGTCACACCTGCCCGCATTTGGCCCATATCTCTCAAAACCTTTCCTATCCATGTACCTGTCCAAATGCCTTTTAAATGTTGTTATAGTACTAAATGTTGTTATTCATTGATTTCAACTGAGATTTTAAAGTTATGAGAAAGTATAGAAAGGCAAAAGCCTTTGTGACTGATTTACGTTACTAATTGTTTAAATCTACATTTTTTCACATGTTTTTAAAAGAATATACTTTAAAAATATATATATTTATATATATATAAATACATATATGTGTATATATATATATATATATATTTGATTTCACAGAAACATAGAAACATAGAAACATAGAAAATAGGTGCAGGAGGAGGCCATTCGGCCCTTCGAGCCAGCACTGTCATTCATTGTGATCATGGCTGATCGTCCACAATCAGTAACCCATGCCTGCCTTCTCCCCATATCCCTTGATTCTGGGAATGGGGATAGGAGGGAAAGGCAGATCAGCCATGATTGAATGGCGGAGTAGACTTGATGGGCTGAATGGCCTAATTCTGCTCCTATTCCTTATGACAAATAGATATCTCTTCCCTGTGCCCTACCTGGATGTGCACCCCTTTCTCCCAGTTTCCCGCCCCTTCGTTCCCCATCTCCCACCCCGCTCCCCCATTTTCTTCCACATTCATAGCTTCTTCCGGCCAACGCCATTTACACCTCTTCTTTCCTAATCTGACAGCCATTTACCTCCTTTCCATCCCTGTGTCCACCCATCTGCTAATCAACTCTCATCCCCTCACCTGTATCCACCTATCACTTGTACAGAAAGGAACTGCAGATGCTGGTTTATACGGAAGATAGACACAAAATGCCGGAGTAACTCAGCCGGTCGGGCGGCATTTATGGAGAAAAAAGATGGGTGACGTTTTGGGTCTGAAGTAGGGTCCCCGAAACATTACCCATCCTTTGTCTCCAGAGCTGCTGCCTGATCCGCTGAGTTACTCCAGCACTTTGTGGCTTTTTATGCAGTGACAATTATTTGGTTACATTGTGCCCGCATGGAAGACCACAGAGTTTAAGCAGAGACCCCTCATAAATACGTGCAGATATTTGGGGAAAATAAGATTTGAGAATGCTTGAATCCCAGTGTAGACTGTCTAGAACAAATGCTTCTCCTCTGTAAAGTGTATGCAATGCCTAGTAAGGCATTACACAGTCTTAAGGTTAGATACCTTTCTAATAATGACCTTAGTTCTTCCTCTTATCCAAAACATTGTCTCATTTATCAATTGTGGGATAAGGTGGGGCAGCCCAGCACATGAGTTCATATATCTAGTCATTGTTTGTGTTTGAGGTTGCATTTACATTGTATGACCCCAGTCTGTGTGGTAGCTCCAGGGCACGAGCTCGTTGTTACTCTAATGGCCTGTTTCAGTCCAGTAATTGTGGGGGTGGGATGCAATTCCCATTCACCCTTGTTTCCAAATTGGATCAATTCACCGCCACAAAGCAAACGGCTAATCTTTCCTTCCTTGATAATAATGTCCATCATTGGTGGAATGACTGTCAGTGGAGTGATTGCCAGACGATTTACAGATGGCTTTTCCAGCCCCACATGCACATCTCCTGCTTCCTCATTTTAGCTGGATCTTCGGTGCACAATATATCAATAGGCTCTGTCACTTTGCAGCTGGTCCATTGTAAATAAATATCAATACAGGCTGGCACAGTTGCTGCCTTACAGCGCCAGAGACCCCGGTTCTATTCTGACTACGGGTGCTGTCTATGTGGAGTTTGTACGTTCTCCCCGTGACCTGCGTGGGTTCTCCCCGTGACCTGCGTGGGTTTTCTCCAGGTGCTCCAATTTCCACCCACAGTCCAAAGATAGATTTATAGGTTAATTGGCTTTGGGACAAATTGTAAATTGTCCCTAGTGCATAGGACAGTGCTAGTGTGTGGTGATCGGTGGTTGGCGCGGACTCACTGGGCCAATGGGCCTGTTTCCATGCTGTATCTCTAAACTAAAGCTAAACAATATCAAAAGAGGCAAGGAGCCACCTCCCCCAACTGTTGCATTATCTCCATTAACAATTCTACCAAACTCAACTAAAAGATGTAGACACAAAAACCTGGAGTAACACAGCGGGTCAGGCAGCATCTCTGGAGAAAAGGAATAGATGACATTTCAAGTTGAGACCTTTCTTCAGACTGGTTTATAAGGTATTACTGACTGTCAAAGTTACACCAATAATAGTATACCTTCCTAATGCATGTACCCCACATCCATGTGCTCTAAACTTTGTACATGATCTTCTGAGAAACAAATGCTTGAATCGACCATGAGCTGTTACTCAACTGGATAATGGATGATCTTTTTCCTCTTAAGTTACTTCCATAATCTTTAATTTTGGTTTTAGTCTAGATTAGAGATGTAGCATGGAAACAGGCCCTTTGGCCCACCAGGTCCGCGCCGACCAGCGATCCCCGTACACTGGCACTATCCTACACACTATTATCTATCTTTACCGAAGCCAATTGACTTACAAACCTGCACGTCTTTGGAATGTGGGGGGAAACAGGAGCAACCGAGGAAAACCCCACGCAGGTCACGGGGAGAAAGTACAAACTCCGTACAGACAGCACCCGTGGTCAGGATGGAACCCGGGTCTCTGGCGCTGTGAGGCAGCAACTCTACTGCTGTGCCACCGTGCGGCCCCGAGCATGGTTTATGGTCTGAATCAAATATTGCTTTAAAATCTTATAATTGATTTTCACATTGTCAATCATAATATCTGTCTGCCTATTCTTGAATATTATCTCATGTTATGGTGCGTTAAACATTAATCTATAGGAAAATGTCGAGCAAAACTAGCACAAGATTTAATCGTAATGAAAGATTATTGAGCTTTGGCGCTGTGGAGTACTTACAAAATTCATACTAATAGGCAAAATAACTTAATACGGTAAGTGTAGAGCTATTGTTCCTGATATTAGAAGCCACTTTGCCACCTCCTGTGAATGCTATTAGCTCCACACTATTGTCTTAAAGCAAGACGCTGCCTTTATTAATTTAATATTTAATATTAACCATATGATTTTGCCTGTTGGGTCACTCTCACTGTGACCATTGACTCTGTAAAGTTGGAGATTGGCAGATTCTTGATTAGTATGGTTGTCAGGGGTTATGGGGAGAAGGCAGGAGAATAGGCTTGAGAGGGAAAGTTAGATCAGCCATGATTGAATGGCGGAGTAGACTCGATGGGCCGAATGGCCTAATTCTAGAATTTATGAAGTTATGAATTAGGCCAATTAAAGTGCTTCAGATTTCCCATGTTTGCAACTTTTTACTTTCCCTTTTCTTTTTCTTGGATATGTTATCATTTTGTTCCGTAATATGTCAAATCATGCAATAAAACAGCTAATCGGGAAGCTATAAATCCACTTGTGTAATCAAAGAAAGACATTTGACCCTGAGAAAGAGCAAGGGGAATGTGGTGTATTCAGGCTGCTTTACAGCGAATGCAGCGCCGGAGACTCAGGTTCGATCCTGACTACGGGTGCTGCACTGTAAGGAGTTTGTACGTTCTCCCCGTGACCTGCGTGGGTTTTCTCCGAGATCTTCGGTTTCCTCCCACACTCCAAAGACGTACAGGTATGTAGGTTAATTGGCTGGGTAAAATGTAAAAAATTGTCCCTAGTGGCTGTAGGATAGTGTTAATGTACGGGGATCGCTGGGCGGGACGGACTTGGAGGGCCGAAAAGGCCTGTTTCCGGCTGTATATATATGATATGATATGATATGATATGGAATTCAATGGTAACAAGCCAAACTCCTCAAGTTTGGTGAGAACCCACATCAGGACCAGCTTGTGAGGTTCTGCTTCATTAATATTCACTCGTCCTCATTTCTGGTTAAGGTCCCAACCAACGGTACGTAGAACACAGGACATTCAACAGTACAGCGCAGGAATAGGTCCTTCGGCCCACAATGTCTGTAGTGAACATTATGCCAAGACCACTTGTCCACCTGCACATAACCCATATCCCTCCATTCTTTGCATATCCAAGTGGCTATCCTGAATAAAGTCTATTAAACTCCACTATCATATCTGCCTGCACCTCCAGCCCTTCCAGAATGTTCCAGGGACTCACCATCCTCTGTGTAAATAAAATGGTCATGTGGCGCCACCTGGGGGTCAAGCCACTTACTGATTGAACCTTCGTCACCAGAACTGGAATGATCACGTGACAGGGAGATGACAGTTGACAGTTGGAGATGACAGTTGACAGTTGGAGATGAGAAGCTCAGCTCGAGCCCTCAAGTAAACAGACGTGTGGTGCTCCTCTCAACAGCAACAAGCACCTAACTGTTCTCCTAACTAAGCGCAAGTGTGTTCAACCACTGTTTCATTAATAAAACCCGTTTGATTCATAACGCTTGGTTTACTACAGTCCCACACATCTCCTTTAAACCGTGTCCATCACCATAAAGCTATGTCCTCTAGTATTTGATATTTCCATACTGGGAAAAAGATTCTGATTGTCTACCATATCTAAGCCTCTCATAATTTCATGTACCTGCTAGAGTGGGGTGGAGTGGATCTCTACTTCCAAAGCTTTCTTGATTTATTTGCACTTTTTTCCAGTTTCTCTCCCTCTGCACTGATCTCCTCTCAGCCCTTAGCTGAATGTTTACCCTGGTACCACCATGCCATTGTCTTGCTGGGAAGCCCATCCAACAGCTTGTAGGGCCATGCACATTCCTTTCCCATCGCCCCTTCTCACCAACCGAGCCATCTCCTTTCTACCTGCACCTACTTCCTGGCTGAACTTTCAACTGTCCACGCTGATGAGGGGAACGATGTTTAACTCTGGTGTTGCAGGTTTGAACAAGGACATGGCCAGACATCAGATGGTGCATCAGGAAGTTGGGGGGGGGGGGGAGCAGGAAGAGATAAATGATAAAGTTGGGGTAAAAATGGGAACGTTCAGGGAGTGATTGTGCGGTCAGTGTTCAAAGCAAGGAATTGGTAGTTCATTAAGCATTAGTAGCCAAAGGTAATGGTCATTGTCTGAAGGCAAAGCAGCTTCTTTACCTTAATGTAGAAGCAAAGAACTGCAGATGCTGGTTTATACCAAAGATAGACACAAAGTGCTGGAGCAACCCTGACCCTAACCCTAAGGAAGAGGCCAGAGAAGAAATGGATTGAGGCATTACAGACCCAGGAGGCCAACGGTCTCAAATACACATTGGTCAAAACCAAAGATAGACCCAGACTGGCTCCAAAAATCAACAGAAGGACAAAGGACAAGACATGTAGATTTAAACTAGGGTAATAAGGTCGTGGGGCAGAACAACGTGGCAGTACATTGTGATTACACATCTCCAGCGATGAGATCAGTGAGCACCAGAGGGAAATTTGTCCCACTTCCCACAAAATTGCCCCCTAACCCTGCTGAAGAATGGTCCCGACCTGAATCATCCCCCACCCTTTTATTCCAGAGATGCTGCAGGACCCGCTGTTACTCCAGCAGTTTGCATCTAAGAGTCTTTACTGTGTTGGGATTCACAGATTCCCAGGTTATGGAGTGGTTGTTCTGAAAGTAACCTACAGGCATATTTCAAACAAGAAAGGTAATTTTCTAGTTAGTGCTCTAAAGAAAAATTACATGGGGAATGTTATCATTCCACACATATTGATGGGAAACTCATGTTATTCGTGCAAGTGCAATTTGTAATCAAAAGTGTCCAATTGAATTTCCTAAAAGTGCAGTTTGACTTAGAAATGATCACAATTACACTTTGGAAAAAAAAGGAATAAGTGACTGAAGAGTCTGAAGAACGGTCCTGAGCCGAAACGTCACCTATTGCTTTTCTTCGTAGATGCTGTCTGACCTGCTGCGTTATTCCAGCTTTTTGTGGCTGTCATCAGTTTGAACCGGCATCAGTAGTTCCTTCCTACACAATTACAACTTATGTCTTTGATTGTAAATCAGCATCTTCAGTCCCCTGGGTCCACACTTACGTTTGCACCCCTGAAGAAATCTAATTTCACACACAAAGCACGGTCAAACAGAATGATGCATACTGATTTCTGGCTCTTAATTGTACAATCTGAAACATGTGCCTCGGACGGTGGAAACATAGGGACAGAACTGAGAAATGAATCATAAATTGACAAATTATAGTTCCCCAGCCCCGCACGGCCCGATTCTACCTCCTACCCAAAATCCATAAATAGAACTGTCCCGGTAGACCCATTGTCTCTGCCTGCTCATGTCCCTCCGAACTTATTTCCACCTGGAACTTATCCCCCCTGGTTAAATCCCTCCCCACCTACGTCCAAGTTTACGCATTGGCCAAACTGATCTCCCGGTGGCTGAGCACTTCAACTCCCCCTCCCATTCCTAGTCTGACCTTTTTGTCATGGGCCTCCTCCAGTGCCATAGTGAGGCCCACTGGAAATTGGAGGAACAGCACCTCATATTTCGCCTGGGCAGCTTGCAGCCCAGTGGTATGAACATTGACTTCTCCAACTTTAGATAGTTCCTCTGTCCCTCTCTTCCCCTCCTCCTTCCCAGATCTCCCTCTATCTTCCTGTCTCCACCTATATCCTTCCTTTGTCCCGCCCCCCTGACATCAGTCTGAAGAAGGGTCTCGACCCGAAACGTCACCCATTCCTTCTCTCCTGAGATGCTGCCTGACCTGCTGAGTTACTCCAGCATTTTGTGAATAAATACCTTCGATTTGTACCAGCATCTGCAGTTATTTTCTTATAAATTGACAATCATGCAGTTCGAGTTAATTGACAAGACGTTTAATTATCATAGGTACCAGAAACGGAAAAACAAATGTCTCGCCCGCTGCGGAACAGGCCCAGTAACATTATTACATTATAATTGATCATGTGTTTGATTATTATAAATTTATTTGTGTTAAATAATTTATAAATAATTATAAATAATTTACAATAATCAATAATGCAATCAATTAATAATCAGTGATACTGGGTAATCGGACCTGAATAGTGGAAAAATGAAGTATGTACTGCAACCAAAACAAAGCCCACATTAGATCCTCATTTAGTTCAGGGGGCAGGGGTTATGGGGAGAAGGCAGGAGAATGGGGTTGAGAGGGAGAGATCGATCAGCCATGATTGAATGGCGGAGTAGACTTGATGGGGGCGAATTAACTTCTGGTTATAATTGTTGAGGTAGGGTTGTGGTTCGAGTGCTGTGTGCAAGGGGCTGATGGTTGCTCAGGGATGCGGAAGGTTGCACAGTGACGTAGCTCATGGAGCTCTATGTGTGGCCTCTGCACTTTCTCCCAGCATACAATTCCTCTGGGCGCTCCAGTTTGCCTCCATATCCCAACAGCATGTGGACTAGTAAGTTACTTGGCCATTGTCATTTTCCCCTGATGTGGTGTGCAGGGAGGAATTGAGAAAATGGAGTGAATGAAAGGGGATGAATATCTGGATGGTTGACAATCAGCGTACTCTCAGTGGGCCGACAGGCTTGCTTTTATGCTGTATGATTTTAAGACTTCTGCAGTTGTACAGGGCCCTAGTGAGACCGCACCTGGAGTACTGTGTGCAGTTTTGGTCTCCAAATTTGAGGAAGGATATTCTTGCTATTGAGGGAGTGCAGCGTAGGTTTACTAGGTTAATTCCTGGAATGGCGGGACTGTCATATGTTGAAACACTGGAGCGACTAGGCTTGTATACACTGGAATTTAGAAGGATGAGAGGAGATCTTTAAGATTATTAAGGGGTTGGACACGTTAGAGGCAGGAAACATGTTCCCAATGTTGGGGGAGCCCAGAACAAGGGGCCACAGTTTAAGAATAAGGGGTAGGCCATTTAGAACTGAGATGAGGAAAAACTTTTTCAGTCAGAGAGTTGTGAATCTGTGGAATTCTCTGCCTCAGAAGGCAGTGGAGGCCAGTTCTCTGAATGCATTCAAGAGAGAGCTAGATAGAGCTCTTAAGGATAGCAGAGTCAGGGGGTATGGGGAGAAAGCAGGAACGGGGTACTGATTGAGAATGGTCAGCCATGATCACATTGAATGGCGGTGCTGGCTCGAAGGGCCGAATGGCCTCCTCCTGCACCTATTGTCTATTGTCTATTGTCTAAGACTCTATTGCTCAATGATTCACACAGGACCCTTTAGATCTCGTCAGCCTTTCTAGGCATTATCCCTCGGAAATCTCTTTCCGATCTTAGCAGAACATAGGCTATACCATGCATGTCGGAAGAGCAAAGTGATGACTAATACTCTGACTACGGGTGCTATCTGTACAGAGTTTGTACGTTCTCCCCGTGACCTGCATGGGTTTTCTCTGAGAACTTCGGCTTCCTCCACACTCCAAAGATGTACAGGAAACATGTTCCCAATGTTGGGGGAGTCCAGAACCAGGGGCCACAGTTTAAGAGTAAGGGGTAGACCATTTAGTACGGAGATGAGGAAAAACTTTTTCAGTCGGAGAGTTGTAAACCTGTGGAATTCTCTGCCTCAGAAGGCAGTGGAGGCCAATTCTCTGAATGCATTCAAGAGAGAGCTTGATAGAGCTCTTAAGGATAGCGGAGTCAGGGGGTATGGGGAGAAGGCAGGAACGGGATACTGATTGAGAATGATCAGCCATGATCACATTGAAGAGCCGAATGGCCCATTGTCTATTGTCTATTGTCTATTGTTTGTAGGTTCATTGATTTGGTGCATGTGTAAATTGTCCCTAGTGTGTGTAGGTTAGTGTGCGTGGATCGCTGGTTGGTGCGGACTCGGTGGGCCGAAGGGCCTGTTTCCGCGCTGTATCTCTAAACTAAACTACTGCTGCAATATGAAAAGGGCAGCGTTAATATAATTTCATTACTTCTCTTTTTGTTTGCAGACTTTCTAACACATTTGGAGTGTGGCATCTCCACACACACTGAAAGCGTGAAAACCAGCAGTGAAAGGTGGGAAACGTTTTCTGTGTGTGATATCTTCATTCACAGTTCCCCACCATTTTCATTCCCATCTCAAGTTGGCTTTGCAATTGAATCCATCCTCAACTCCCCTCTGCTGTGAAATTGTTAATTTAGCCAAGGTTTTGTTCGCACTCTGCTGTGGAGACTCTTCACTATAATCAGATCGGTGTCATTGGTGTGTGGTACAAAATGGTTTCCTTTAATTTAGCCAAACAGGACCACAGTGACCTTTGTTTCCCACGGTGATTGCTGTCGATAAGGCCCACACTTCACTGAGCTCCCTATCACACAACCCTCCGACCTTTTCGAACAAGAAGACAGGAAACAGGGAAAAGACTATAGATCGGTAACCTCATATCGAGAAACAATTACCCACAGCCCAGGACAATGATATCATAAACATCAGTTCCACATGGGGATCAATTTCTGAGGTATCAGAGGATAAAACTGAACAGAAAGCTCACCAAATGTTAGGTACGTTCATCTTTGTCTACACAGTGATAGAATGCATTTTCAACATTATTCTCAGCCCGAGTGGTCATTTCTTGCAAAGCCTAGGTACAACAGTCAGTACGCCTGAAATGCAGGGTTTAAAAACCAATACGAAGCTTCATAGTATTAAAACTATTACTTACTGAAGAAATAAGCCACAAAGTGCTGGAATAAATCAAAGGGTCAGGCAGCATCTCTGGAGGTCATGAACAAGCGACATTTCGGGTTGGGACCCTTACTGAATAAATACAGCTGCAGCACAAAAATCAAGTCTGAAAACGTCTGTAGGCAATATTTAAATCTGTTAAATAGAGCCAACTGTATATCATAGATACTACAAGGTCACCACTCTACCAGTTTTTAAATTTTAGTTTTAGAGATACAGCGCAAAACAGGCCCTTTGGCCCACCGAGTCTGCACCGACCAGCGAACCCCACACATTAACACTATCCCACACACTGGGAAACATTTACATTTATACCAAGCTAATTAACCCACAAACCTGGACGTCTTTGGAGTGTGGGAGGAACCCAAAGATCTCGGGGGTCCCGTTGTCAGGATGGAACCCGGGACCTGGGACTCTGGTGCTGTACGACAGCAACTCCACCGCTGTACCACCGTCTGCCCATTATTAGCTCTCCGTTTCATTCACTCTTACATACAGTGTCATGCTGAATCTGCCTGATGACATCACCTCCAGGGCTTGTCAAGTCACGTCGAGTAAATTTTATTATCAGCAATGTGAACTCTCTGTGATCCTTTATAGATGCTGCCTGACCTTCTGAGTACTCCCAGCATGTTCTGCTTTCATTCCATATAAATCTGTCTTTTTTAATGTCATTTAATATTTTCTGTTTCAGATGTGACTCAATTCCATTATTGCTTTAGGTAGACAGAAAATGCTGGAGTAACTCAGCGGGACAGGCAGCATCTCTGGAGAGAAGGAATGGGGGGACGTTTTGGGTCGAGACCCTTCTTCAGATTTTCCTTTATTGCTTTGTTCCTTCTTTGGGCTGTGCCTTGAAGATGCCATCTTGACATGGGCATCTGTGCCATCAATACTGATCATGGCAATCCTTACCCCTCTTTGAGCACTGGGACAATGTTCAAGATTCCTTTCACAGCAGGTATTGAAGGTGCAGGTAGGGTTGCCAACTGACCCGTATTAGCCGGGACATCCTGTGTATTGGGCTAAATTGGTTTGTCCCATACGGGATGCCCTTTTCCCATATTAGGCCCGGGGGGCGCTATATAGGCCCGGACACTGTAGGCCCGGACACTGTAGGCCCGGACACTGTAGGCCCGGACACTGTAGACCCGGGCACTGTAGGCCTAGACACTGTAGGCCCGGACACTGTAGGCCCGGACACTGTAGACCTGGGCACTGTAGCCCCGGGGGCAGCTGTAGGCCCGGACAGTGCAGGCCCGGAGACCCGGGCACCGCCTAACGGAGGTTGCATAGCAACCCTTCTCCCGGCCCAGGCGGCCGCCATTGGTGGAGCGGGAGCACATGGCCACTGGCTGGGTGAGGTCACGTGGGGCGCGGGGCGGTGACGTCACCTTTTGTCCCCTATTTGGGAGTGAGGAAGTTGGCTACCCTAGGTGCAAATTTCCTCCAGCTCAATGTTAGCTGGCTTGATATTACCCACCTCATCTTCCATCACCTTGCTCTGTGTCTGACCTCCATCTCCTGCCACTCAGGTTCAACTCACCAATGCACAATTTTTGAATTATAATTTGTGTTTCAAAACCTATGACGACACCACCATCCACAGTGGTGCAGCGGTAGAGTTGCTGCTTTACAGCACCACAGGCCCGAGTTCCATCCTGAATGAGTGAAAATGTTTTTTCTCATTTCCGTTCTAAATGGCCTACCCCTTATTCTTAAACTGTGGCCCCCTGGTTCTGGACTCCCCCAACATCGGGAGCACGTTTCATGCCTCTAGTTTGTCCAATCCCTTAATAATCTTATATGTTTCAATAAGATCCCCTCTCATCCTAAATTCCAGTGTATACAAGCCCAGTCGCTCCAGTCTTTCAACATACGACAGTATGTCGTTCCGGGAATTAACCTAGTGAACCTACGCTATTCTGGCACAAATTCAGCAGGAAAGCCAATCTGCGCTCTTTAAATCCTATCAGCAATCATTGCTGGGTTGCCAACCGACCATTAGGAAACTGGTCTGCGCATTCGTAGGCAAGAATCTTCCTCGAGCAACCGTCAAGAGCACAGGGGGACCATTGAGAGGCAGGAGGGCCATAGGCCATCGAGAGCTACCTGGCAGAGGGGCCACCGTGATCGGGGGGAACCCGGCGTGGGGGGCCATCGAGAGCTACCTGGCAGAGGGGCCACCGTGATCGGGGGGAACCCGGCGTGGGGGGCCGCCTGCTCTCATGTGCGGCAGCAGGCAGGAGATAGAAACTTTAGTAACTTCGTTGGCGCCAGAAATATGGCCACTCTTATCATATCATATCATATATATACAGCCGGAAACAGGCCTTTTCGGCCCACCAAGTCCGTGCCGCCCAACGATCCCCGTACATTAACACTATCCTACACACACTAGGGACAATTTTTACATTTACCCAGCCAATTAACCTACATACCTGTACGTCTTTGGAGTGCGGGAGGAAACCGAAGATCTCGGAGAAAACCCACGCAGGTCACGGGGAGAACGTACAAACTCCTTACAGTGCAGCACCCGTAGTCAGGATCGAACCTGAGTCTTCGGCGCTGCATTCGCTGTAAAGCAGCAACTCTACCGCTGCGCTACCGTGCCGCCCTTATGCACTGCCTCGGTGAGGTCTGTGGCCAAGGATGTCCTTGTTGGGTTGCTCCTGGGCCTGGCCAAGCTGGCCATCCGCGAGTCACGGCGCCAGGCCAAAGAGAGCTCTGTTCGAGCCGGCTGCCTGCCCCTTTTCCGGGGTTATGTCCGCGCCCGGGTGGTGTTGGAGAGGGACCACACGCTGTCCACGGGCACCCTGGGGGATCTCCGGGACCGCTGGGCACCGCGGGGGTGGAGTGTGTCCTCAATAAGGATTGTATTATAGTTATTTGAAAATTAAGTGTCTTAGATAATCCGGTGATTTTGTACAATGGTGGTGGGTGGGTTACCACAGTTTTGTTTTGTAAGTATTATTTTGTATCGTAATTGAATCAATTATTTTTGATTAATTTTTTTTTTAAAATAGGTGAGGTCTGCTGTGTGATTTTATCGGGTTGTATGCAAAACGAAGCATCTCACCTTACCTAGGGTACATGCGGCAATAAAGATCATCGAATCAAAACAAAGCGTTTCATCTTACCGAGGTACATGTGGCAATAAAGATCATCGAATCAAAACAAAGCATTTCACCTTTCCGAGGTACATGTGACAATAAAGATCATCGAATCGCTCAGTCATTGAGTCATTACATGCTTGTGGCATCATCAGGTGTCCAGCGGATTGATTATGTGTAGGAAAAAACTGCAGATGCTGTTTAAAATCGACGGTAGACACAAAATGCTGGAGTAACTCAGTGGGTCAGGGAGCATCTCTGGAGAGAAGGAATGGGTGACGTTACGGGTTGAGACTGGGTCTCGCTGGGACCGGCTGAGTTACTCCAGCATTTTGTGGCTGCAGCGGATTATTCTGTGTTTACTGACACAAATGACCTGGGGCCTGCAATTTCCACTCACATTAAAGCAGGGTAGGAACCCTGTATCATGTCACCAAAGATATCCAAATTAAGGGACTCCATTAGAACATCTTTTTTCCTCACGTTGGCTGCCCAACTTATTTCTCTGTACTCTACTTTTGCCCACAAATATCACAAATGAAGGCCGTAGTCTGTCTCTATGAAACAAGTCTGCAACTCGTTGAGCATCGGCGGCACGGTGGCGCAGCGGTAGAGTTGCTGCCTTACAGCGAATGCAACGCCGGAGACTCAGGTTCGATCCTGACTACGGGCGCCGTCTGTACGGAGTTTGTACGTTCTCCCCGTGACCTGCGTTGGTTTTCTCCGAGATCTTCGGTTTCCTCCCACACTCCAAAGACGTACAGGTATGTAGGTTAATTGACTGGGTAAATGTAAAAATTGTCCCTAGTGTGTGTAGGATAGTGTTAATGTGCGGGGATCGCTGGGCGGCGCGGACTCGGTGGGCCGAAGGGCCTGTTTCCGCGCTGTATCTCTAAATCTAAAATCTAATCCTGCAGTAGATGATGCCACAGTCTCCACTGGACCAGTTTAAGCAGTTGGAGGGCTCAGACACACATTAGACCACTGTATCTCTCTTCCAGCATCCCATCCCATCCCTTCCATTTGCCCCCGACATTCAAAGCAGCCTTTTATCCTGCTGTACTCAGGCAGCATGGTGGTGCAGGCTTATGGCAGCATGGTAGCACAGCGGTAGAGTTGCTGCCTTACTGTGCCGTGGGTGCTGTCTGTACAGGGTTTGTATATTCTCCCCGTGACCATGTGGGCTTTCTCCAGGTGCTCCGGTTTCCACCCACACTCCAAAGACGTACAGGTTTGCAGGTTAGTTGGCTTTGGTAAAATTGTAAGCTGTCCCTGGTGTGTGTAGGACAGTGTTAGTATGCGGGGATCGCTGGTCAGTACGGATACGATGGGCCGAAGGGCCTGTTTCTGCGCTGTATCTCTAAACTAAAATAAATTAGACGATAGCTACAATGGAGGCAGTTCTTCCAGAACTGACCCACTGTAGCCGTGTGCCCAATAGACTAGATGACCTCTGGTCCTAGATTGTCCCACTAGTGGAAACATCCTCTCCACATTCACTATCCAGACCTTTCACTATTCGGTAATTTACAGTGAGATCCCCTCTCATCCTAAACTCCAGCGAGCACAGGCTCAGTGGCTTCAAACATTCATCGAATGCTAACCCACTCATTCCCGGTACTACGCAATCATCAAAAGAGGGTGCGCTCCCATTTATGTAAAGCAAAACTGCATTTCATTCCACTTCCGAAATCTGGTTCTATTACAGACAAACACACAGCACATTTTATACTCCCGTGGGAAGGAACTGCTGATGCACTGAAGATGGACACAGAATGCTGGAGTAACTCAGTGCGACAGGCAGCATCTCGGGTGAGAGGGAATGGGTGACGTTTCGGGTTGAGATCCTTCTTTTTTGTTCTACCGGCCAGAGACTGATTTCAGGCACAGATGTATAGTATTTCCACTAGGATAGCATTGGGATTTATATTCCCTGACAGTCTACAACCACCCAACCCCAGCCTTGAGTCTGCCACTGGAATGTGGATTAATGCTGTTGCCATCACCAGATCTGATTACTTCAATGGCTCTCTTCCAGGCTGATGAGTCCATCTTGCCCAGATTCCAACACATCCAAAATTCCACCGCCTACCCTACATTAAATCCCGTTCCTCTATTCTTCATGTTGTTGCCAACATCCTCTGCAGTTGGGATCATTTCTAACTTCAGACGTCTCCTGGGGTAGGCGGTGGAATTTTGGATGTGTCGGAATCTGAGCATGAAATTTCTGTTTGCACGCAATCCTAATGATTCCAGTTTTAGTTCGGTTGGCAAGCCAGTCCTGCCTGATGCCAAATGTTAGGATGGCGCTGAGCTTTGTTCAACATCAAATGTAAATTTGAAAAGAATTCCAATGAAAAACACACTACAGTCGTAAACTGCAAAAGTAAAAATGGCAATCCTCAAAATGTCTGTGAGCTTTGACAAAATAGCTCATTAGTTTAGGATGACACGGTGGTGCAGCGGTAGAGTTACTGCCTTACTGAGACCCTGCTTCGAAGATAGACACAAAAAGCTGGAGTATCTCAGCGGGCCAAGTTACATCTCTGACGAGAAGGAATGGGTGATTTTTCGGGTCGAGACCCTTCTTATTCTGACTACAGGTGCTTGCCTGTACAGAGTTTGTACGTTCTCCCCGTGACCTGCGTGGATTTTCCCCGGGAGCTCCGGTTTCCTCCCAAACTCCAAAGAAGCACAGGTTTTAGGCTGATTGGGTTGGTAAAATTGTAAATTGTCCTGAGTGTGCATAGGACAGTGTTAGCGTGCAAGGATCGTCAGTCAGCACGGGCCCAGTGGGCCGAAGGGCCTGTTTCCATGCTCTATCTCTAAACTAAACTAGTCAATTTTTATTGATAATACACTCCTATGGAGAGCTGTAAAACTATAATTCATCTAGTTGGGGGGTTTTTCAGGGCATGAAGGAGTGAGATATTATTTGCGACTATATTATGCTAAGGATACTGTCAGGATTATATTAATTAATAGGCACACTGATCACAATCCTGATGTCCAGACATGAATAAGGTTATTTTGCAGTGTAGTCACTTTGAAATTCAGCAGCTTATTTTTCCCAATAAGGTCCAAATATTGCAATGTGGTAATGATTAGGGATGAATATGACACTGGGGAGAACTCTCCAAACTTATTTTAAAAATTGAGTCATGGGATCTTTAGCATCCAATCGACCTGAAAGAGCAGAAGGATCCGAAGAAGGATTCCAAACCGAAACATCACCCATTCCTTCTCTCCAGAGATGCTTCCTGACCCGCTGAGTTACTCCAGAATTTTGTGTCCATCTTCGGTGTAAAACAGCATCTGCAGTTCCTTCCTACAAAGAGCAGATTCAGTTATAATATTTTTCAATATTAAAGAACACCTTCAGTATCAGAGTGTTTACCAGGAAGTTGTTTTTCCCTCAAAAGGAACGAATCTAGAGCTAAAGAAAGACATGTGGAGTGCTGGAATAACTCAGTGGACCAGGCAGCATCTCTGGAGAACATGGGTGGGTGGTGTTTTGGATCAGGGACCTTTCTAGTAAACCAGTATCTGCAGTTCCTTGTGTGTCCATTGAAGCCCTTCACAACTAATGTATTAGAGGATGTTAATGGGGACCATGGCTAAAGTTCTCACCAACCTTACAACAATGCATCATTCCTCATCCAGTGTAAATTAGCCTGGGTAGTGGATCACATCCTGCTGTTTCTCTGAATGCATTTGGATCCAATGTGGATCGTTAAGTGAACGTTGATGAATGTAATGTTTGCTGATGGGATGAGCACTGTATTGGATGTTGCACCTGGAGGTCCCAATATCTGGCGAAAGGTGCATTGGGATCTTGACACGATGGTGTTCATGAACCATGGCTGGGTGATGTTACCTTCAGTTCTGCATCAAAAGCTGCAGTGCAGGAGATGCTGCAATGCGGGAGAAGCTGCAATGCAGGAGAAGGTGCAATGCAGGAGAAGCTGCAATGCAGGGGTAGATGCAATGCAGGAGAAGCTGCAATGCAGGGGTAGATGCAATGCAGGAGATGCTGCAATGCAGGAGAAGCTGCAATGCAGGGGTAGATGCAATGCAGGAGATGCTGCAATGCAGGAGAAGCTGCAATGCAGGGGAAGTTGCAATGCAGGGGAAGTTGCAATGCAGGGGAAGTTGCAATGCAGAAGAAGTTGCAATGCAGGGGAAGATGCAATGCAGGGGTAGATGCAATGCAGGAGAAGTTGCAATGCAGGGAAGTTGCAATGCAGGGGAAGTTGCAGTGCTTTCTGCTGTTGTCCCGGCAGCACTACGCTGTTATGTGTGATGCTGCTCTGTAATATTGCTATTTAAATGACCAATTAATCACCGTGCAGGCTGCAAGGACTCGACCTCAAGAGTCTGCATATCTTTACAACACTCCTGTACAGGGAGGGTGGAAGCTGTGTCCTTGCACAAAGAACATCCCCTCCGTTCCAAACTGCAGGACTTGGGCGCAAGGTGGCGCAGAGGTTGAGTTGCAGCCTTACAGAGCCAGAGACCTGGGTTCGATCCTGACCACGGGTGCTGTCTGTACGGAGTCTGTGACTGCGTGGGTTTTCTCCGGGTGCTCCGATACACTCCCACACTCCAAAGACGTACAGATTTGTAGGTTAATTGGCTTCGGCATAATTGTAGATTGTCACCAGTGTGTAGCATAGTGGCTAGTATATGGAGTGATTGCTGGTAGGCACGGACTCCGTGGGCCGAAGGGCCTGTTTCCACGCTGTATGTCTAAAGACTTCCACAGCTTTCTCTGGCAATCTGTCGGAATGCTCAGTGGCGCCAGTCCCAATGACATTGCAGTGTCAAACACGCACCACTTGGTACAGTAAGTGTTCGGTGATGCCACAGTAGCTCGTTTAAGGCCTGTAATCAACACTGTTTGGCTGTTGGACAAACAGTTGTCATATATTTGACATTGAAATGGCAGCACTGTTACATAGCACTGCTTTCCCACAAGACTGTGGTTGGCATTTCAAGGACGATATCACTTTTTGAAATGTTGACAACTGAACGCAGCAATGGAAATGATGCCTTTATTAATGGAGCAGGAAAAACTCGTGACACTGACAACATTTATGGATTTGTATTCATTGTCTAAATGGTAGTATTTATTCACTATTGAACATACTGTGTATTTAAAGTGTTCTAGCAAAACAGGCAGCAAAACGGCCCAATTTTAAAGTTATTAAAAGTGATATATATATATATATATAACGTACAAGCAAAATATTTCAGACGTGAGGTTAAAATGGGAATGCATTCCCAGGTGGTTATGGAAAATTCTCTGGCACAGTTCAAAGTAGAGACGGGGAGTTAACCTGGTCTATTCAGCCACCATTGATCCTTTGTTCAACATTACTTAAATGAAATGACCTGATTTTTATCGCATTGCTGCTTGTCGCATCTTGTTACGTCCAAACTGGTTCATGTATTCCTGGTATTATACATCAGGCATCCATCACTGGCTTGCCCACTGTTATACTTGCTCGTGCCTTCCTCAGGTCCACTCATGACTATTCCCCAGCCATTCCTGGAAGGCCTCCCTTAATCTACGCCCCATAAGTGGACATCAGGTGCAGTGGCACAGAGTTAGAGTGGCAACCTTACACCCCGGAGAAATGGGTTCGATCCTGACTTCAGGTGACACCTGTATGGAGCTTTTACGTTCTCTCTGTGTCCACCTGGGTTTTCTCCGGGTGCTCCAGTTTCCTCCCACACTCCAAAGGGGTGCAGGTTTATAGGTTCATTCGCTTCAGTAAAATTGTAAATTGTCCCTAGTGTGTAGGGAAGTGTTAGGATATGGGTGATCGCTGGGAGCGGCATGGACTCAGTGGGTCACAGAGCCTGTATCCACACTGTATCTCTAAACTAAACGAAACTAAACTAAACAAAATGGGACTAAACTAAACTAAAGTAGACTAGACTAAACGAAACAAGTTTTTGATCATATTCGTGCCTGTTAATAAAATCTTCATCAAATGGTTATCCAATGCCATTTTGGACAATTTCCTACAGTGAGGGCACTATATAAATGCAAAATGTTGCAGTATGGGTATCTGATGGCCAGCCAATAATCTTCAGCAGCCTGGTCATCCTAACTGTTGCTCATCGTGACTGCTGAAGAATTACGGACTGGAAATCCATCCTCACTTTAGAACTAAATTAATGAAAGCCAGCTTGCACAGAGTACCAACACGAAGCTGAGATGTTTCTACTGCCTCCACTCTGTCCCTGTGGGGCAACACGGCTGGTGCAGCTGGAGGTGCAAGTGCCTCACAGCACCAGAGATCTCGGCTCACTCCTGGCCCAGGGTGCTCACTGCGTGGAGTTTGCATGCGCGCCCTGAGATTTAGTTTTACTTTAGTTTAGAGATACAGTGCGGAAACAGGCCCTTTGGCCCACCGAGTCCACGCCGACCAGTGGTCCCTGCACATGAATATAATCCTACATTCACACACGAGGGACAATTTACAATTTTTACCGAAGCCAATTAACCCACATACCTGTACACCTTTGGAGTGTGGGAGGAAACCGGAGCACCCGGAGAAAACCCACGCAGGTCACGGAGTACAAACTCCATACAGACAGCACCCGTGGTCAGGATCGAACCTGGGTCCCTGGCGCAGTAAGGCAGCAAATCTACCCCTGCGCCACCGTGCCGCCCTTTGTGGGATCTTGTGGGATTCCTCCAGATACTTCTAAAGTCATGCGGGTCGGTAGGATAATTGGCCAACGTCAATGATGGAACCTGGTGGTGCATGCAGAGAAGAAAACGGGATTAATGTGAGATTGGTGTAGACTGGTATTTGATGGCCAATGTGAACTTGAAGGGCATGTTTCCGGATTGTATAACCTGATGACCATCTTTGCTGTATATTCTTTAAAGGGCTGATGCATTCAATGTAGCATCTGGAGGACTAGTCACGCTGACCATCAATCACTAGTTCACACTGCTACTATGTTATCCCACGTTCACATCCACTCCCCACACAGTACGAGCAATGTTACAGAGGCTAAATAACGTACAAACCCACACGTCTTTGGGACGTAGGAGGAATTCAGAGCACCCAGAGGAAGCCCAAGCGGTCACAGGGAGAAGGTGTAAGCTCCGCACAGGCAGCACCTGAGGTCAGGATCAAACCCTAGTCTGTGGCGATGCGAGGCCAGCGACTCTACCAGCTGCGCCACTGGTTAACGGCAGGTTAATGAAAGGTTAACGCAATCATGTCCCACTTCTGGCAAGAATAGGCCAGTGGATCTGGGGCAGCTCAGAGCAAACTCCCAGCCTGTGTCTAACTAATTATTTCCTATGCGCCTGGTACACTCTGAGCGTGCTGCAGAGCATGTGTTAAATCTATACACTTCTCCCCTGCAGATGGCAAACCGAGGAGAGACTGAACACATCTTGATCTGGGAGGTGTTTTGTTTAGGCCTGAAATGGGGGGCCGCTGACTCTAAAAATCTAAAATATGAAGTGTTTTGTTCTGCAGGCCAAACTGTTCCCACAAGCAGACTAAATCCACCGGGACAAAGTCTATGAGTTTAATGTAAACAATGGGTTGCATTCCCAAACACGACCAAGGTGAAAGGGATTGACATTCTTCCCCTTGTTGAAGTCAGAAATCCCCTCCAGTACAATCCCACCATACAATCCAGTGTTTACTCAACTGTGGAGAGAGACAAAGTCAGGGTGAGGCCTCGGCCTGCTGTGTTTTCTTTAGACTTGATTAACAAAGAGAATGTATGGGGGGAGAATTATAGCAGAACCGTGGTGATCTTTCATGCTTGGAATTCAGAAAGAAGCCACTTAATCTGGAAGATGTGAGGAGCTTGCTGGTATGTGCTCAACGAGCACTTTCAGGGCAGGATGACGAGCAGCAATGATATTTTGCTTTGGTTAAATCACATTTTGTAAATGGGGTCAGGCAGCTGTGGACTGAGATGAGCAAGAGCTCCCGACACAGATCTGGAGCCCTCCGTAGATTAAGGTGCGTCTGGAAAGCAGGGTGGCACGGTGGCACAGCGGTAGAGCAGCTGCCTTGCAGCGCCAGAGACCTGCGTTCGATCCTGACTACGGGCGCTTGGCAGTACGGAGTTTGTACGTTCTGCGTGAGTTTTCTCCAGGAGCCCCAGGTTCCTACCACACTCCAAAGATTTACAGGTTTGTAGGTTAATTGGCTTGATAAAATTGTAAATTGGCCCTAGTTGTGTGTGGTGTGCAGGGATCGCTGGTTGGTACAGACTGGTGGGCCGAAGGGCCTGTTTTGATATCAATAGCCAATAGTCAAGTTTATTTGTCACATACACATAAATGTGCAGTGAAATGAAAGATTACCCACACAGTCCAACAATAAGACCAATAAAAATAAGCAATAACACACACAATCATAAACCACCACCAAACAAAAAGAAACATCCATCACAGTGAGTCTCCTCCAGTCACCTCCTCACTGTGATGGAAGGCCAGAATGTCTTTCTTCTTCCCCTGCCGTCTTCTCCCGCGGTCAGGCTGTTGAAGTTCATATCATATCATATCATATATATACAGCCGGAAACAGGCCTTTTCGGCCCACCAAGTCCGTGCCGCCCAGCGATCCCCGTACACTAACACTATCCTACACACACTAGGGACAATTTTTACATTTACCCAGCCAATTAACCTACATACCTGTACGTCTTTGGAGTGTGGGAGGAAACCGAAGATCTCGGAGAAAACCCACGCAGGTCACGGGGAGAACGTACAAACTCCTTACAGTGCAGCACCCGTAGTCAGGATCGAACCTGAGTCTCCGGCGCTGCATTCGCTGTAAAGCAGCAACTCTACCGCTGCGCTACCGTTGCCACGTTCCAGGCCGCGCCAGACGGTGAAAGGTCCGCGGCGGGCCGACCCAAGCCCCGCGATTCGGGGCGGGCGAAGACGCTGCCGCTGCCGGAGCACCTGATGTCGGCCCCCACCCAGGGCAGGGGCTGCGAACTTCCGACGTCCCCGCGGCTGGAGCCTCCACAGGTGAGTCCCAGGTGGAGGCCGCCAGCTCCAGGTGCATGGCCGATGGTAGGCCACAGCGGGAACGGAGACATGACACAGAAACAAAAGGTCGTGTCTCCGCTGGGAAGAGATAACTTTACATTTACAGTCCCTCCCCCCCCCCCCCCCCATAGTACACAACCCCAAAAAACGACATTACATTTACACTACAATCAAGACAAAAAAACAACATAAAAATACAAAGACAGACGGACTGCAGGTAAGTCCCTACAACTAAAATGAAGGACAGAGAAACGCTATATTGGATAGATAGACAGCGTTATCGTCAACTCCACATATCTCACACTTCTGTATGAAACTTAAAAAAGATAAACTCCCTGGCAATCTAATGGCTTAACATTGTATTTTTTTCCTGCATTAGATAGCGGAAAGTTGATTTTTTTCCAGGAGTGAAAATGGTCGCTTTGGGGTTGATTTGTTCCACTTCAGAAATGATAACTTTTGTTTATCATTATCATTAATGTGTGAGATCGCTACTCACATAAAACTTCATCCAAAGCATTGCTGGGATACTTTGGGCGCGTTGTGCCATGATTAGCCTGGTCATCCCAATGCCATGCAGCAATGGGATGTCAACACGCAAGTAAATCATTTGCCTTCACCCTTTGGATCAGAGACACAGAAAGCTGGAGTAAGTCAGCGGAACAGGCAGCATCTCTGGAGAGAAGGAATGGGTGACATTTTAGGTCGAGAATGTCTGAAGAAGGTTCTCGACCCGAAATGTCACCCATTCCTTCTCTCCAGAGATGCTGCCTGTCCCGCTGAGTTACTCCAGCTTTTTGTGCCTATCTTGGGATTAAATCATCATCTACAGTTCCTTCCTGCACCCTTTGGACCATTTCCCCCTCATGACGTCAGCAATCCCTCAATCTTGCTCCGTCAGCCATTAACCTGTGACTATCTAACTCCTTTGACCCTAATGAACATGCTGGTCCTAATTCTTATTGCCCAAAAGCCACTAATTGGGGGCATCACCAGTTTTTTAGGGGGGACCCTAGAATTTCACCCCATAATCTTTCACCTCTAAGTCCCGTAATCCTCTTGCCGAAATTGGCAGTCAGTGATCCCACTCACTTTTCATCCAATCTGTAGGAAGGAACTGCTGATGCTGGTTTAAACCAAAGATAGACATAAAATGCTGGCGTAACTCAGCAGGACAGGCAGCATCTCTGGAAACTTCTTCCAATCTGCTGGTCACCTTTTGACCATTTACCTGTCCTTAGCTTGAAGTCTTAGCACCAATTCTTAAGTGCTCTATTTTTAGACAACCTCTCATGTGACACGCTGTCATTTTCATACTGGGAGGTGGTGGCCACTAATGTTCTGCAAGGATTCATGTTGGAGCCACAGATCTTTACAAACTACTGCGTATCAAAGTGATGAATGAAACATAGAAACATAGAAAATAGGGGCAGGAGTAGGCCATTTAGCCCTTTGAGCCAACACCGCCATTCAATATGATCATGGCTGATCATCCAAAATCAGTACCCCGTTCCGGCTATTTCCCCATATCCCTTGATTCCGTTAGCCCTAAGAACTAAATCTAACTCTCTCTTGAATACATCCACTGCCTTCTGTGGCCGAGAATTCCACAGATTCACAACTCTCTGGGTGAAAATGTTTTTCCTCATCTCACTCCTAAATGGCCTACCCCTTATTCTTAAACCGCGACCCCTAGTTCTGGACTCCCCCGACATCGGGAACATTTTTTCCTGCATTTAGCCTGTCCAATCCCTTAAGAATTTTATATGTTTTCATTAGATCCCCTCTCATCCTTCTAACCTCCGGTGAAGGAAACAAGTGCAATCAATCCAAGGTTGCTCATCGCACAAAGCTGGATGGCCGTGGGAATAATGAGGAGGTAGAGGGGTAACCACATGGGGATATCTATGGTTCAATGTGGGATATTGACAGGCTGGGTGAAAGGGCAAGATGAGTGTGGAAGGAGACAAATGGGGAAATTGTGAGATGATCCACCGGGTTAGAAAAATAGAATACTTCTTAATATTAATAGTTCGGAAGAATTCCGCTGAACCTGGGTTTCCTTGTACATGATGGAATGTATAGTAACATCAAGCAATGAGGAAGAGAAATTATATGTAGGCTTTTATTGCAAGATGTTAGAGCACCAAGTATAGGCATCTTGCCACAGTTACTTAGGAGCCCGGGTAATACATTTTTGGAATCTCTCCCAAGAGTTTCAATCTCTGAACATATTAGTTTAGTTCAGTTTAGTTTAGAGATGTAGCGCGGAAACTGGCCCTTACTGAGTCCACACCGACCAGCGATCCCCGCACATGAACACTATCCTACACGCACCAAGGACAATTTACAATTTTACCAAGTCAATTAGCCTACAAACCTGTACGTCTTTGGAGTGTGGGAGGGAGGAAACCGGAGCACCCGGAGAAAACCCACACAGGTCACGGGGAGAATGTACAAACTCCATACAGACAGCACCCGTAGTCAGGATCAAACCCAGATCTCTGGTGCTGTAAGGCAGCAACTCTCCCCCTACACCATCCTGCCACCCATATGCAAGATAAAGTTTGCTAGTTTTTTGAATATTAAGAAAGTCAAAGATATAAGGTTAGCATTGGAAAGAAGTACTGAAATAATAGGTCAGTCATGATTGTAGTGTCTGCAAGAGCAGATAGAGTCATACATAGAGTGATACAGTGTGGAAACAGGCCCTTCGGCCCTACTTGCCTATACCGGCCAACAATGTCCCAGCTACACTAGTCCCACTTGCCTGCGCTTGGTCCACATCCCACCAAACCTGTCCTATCCATGTACCTGTCTAACTGTTTCTTAAATGTTGGGATAGTCCCAGCCTCAACTACCTCCCCTGGCAGCTTGTTCCATACACCCACCACCCTTTGTGTGAAAAAGTTAACCTTCAGACTGCTATTAATTCTTTTCCCCCTCATCTTAAACCTATGTCCTCTGGTCCTCGATTCCCCTACTCTGGGCAAGAGACTCTGTGCCTCTACCCAATCTATTCCTCTCATGATTTTATACACCTCTATAAGAGCAGATTGTCGGCCTGAAGGGCCTAACTGATTCTATTTCATAAAGTCATAAGGTCGTAATTGATAGGACCAGAATTAGGCCATTCAGCCCATCAAGTCTACCCTGCCATTCAATCATGGCTGATCTATCTCTCCCTCCTAACCCCATTCTCCTGCCTTCTCCCCTTGTGTTCTTTTGTTTCCTTATGTTCCTTATATCCTCGTTCTTTTGTAAAGTGAAATAATTCAAGGCAGTGTGATTTTCACTTGAGAAGTGATTGCATTTTCATTAGTGCACCAGACCTAATTGAGCATGGAGGAAGATGGCACTGAGTTTCCCTTTGGGTGCGACCGGGATATAGTGGCCAACATCTGCTTGCAATTGAACTGGTTAGATTTCAGTTTGAGCTTCCATTAAACTTGTTTAGCATAATCAGATACATTGCTGAGGCAGTGTAACAGGATGTAATCATTTCTTTTCTCTGCTTCCATCAGAACGTATTTTTTGATATATTTTAAAGGGAAAGCATGATGTTTGTAACACATCTGAAATCGGATTTTATTACCAAATATAAAACTGGGAGCAATGAACTCTCGTCATCTATCTGTACCTGGTTTTCAGTCTATAGAGTGAAATGAAGCAGCATCTGGTAGAATGGCTGCCTCACAGAAACAGAGAGCCAGGTTTAACCCTCAACTTTTTTTTTTTTTTTTAAATATAAAAGTTTTACTCCAAAGAAAAACATACAAACATACAAAGCAAAATGTGATCAAACAAAAGCCGCCTGTATCGGCAGTTTACAAAATAAAACAATTATCACATTAAAATCCCGCCATCTCTGTCAACAATACATTTGACCCCCCGCGGCGACCAGCGTTCACGGAAGGCCTCCAGCGTCCCCGTGGACACCGCGTGTGCGTGTTCCCTCTCCAGGGACAGGCGTGCACGGCCGTAAGCCCGGAACAGGGGTAGGCAGCCGACCTCTGTGAGGCCGTCGACTGCCCGCTGCCTGGACCCGCGGATGGCCATCTTGGCCAGGCCCAGGAGCAGACCGACAGGGAGACCCCCTCCTCCCACCCGACCCTCCCCCCTCTGTACAGGGTGCCCAAAAATTAAAAGCGTAGACCCTCACCTTGGGTGCTGTCTGTGTGGAGTTTGCACGTTCTCCCTGTGACCACGTGGGTTTTCTCTGGGTGCCGCAGATTCCCCTCACACTCCAGAGACGTGTGGGTTTGTAAGTTGATTAGCCTCTATACATTGGCCCTTGAGTGTCGGGAGTGGATGAGAAAGTGGGATAACATTGAACTACAGTGTGAACGAGTGATCGATGGTCGGCGTGGATTTGGTGATATTGAAGGGCCTGTTTTCATGGCATATTTATAAATCTCTAAAATCATATTCAGCACAGATATTTGGTGAGACAAAGTACCGAAATGCTGTATTTCTAAACTAAACTACATTAAATAAGTGTAAACCATAAAGGAAAATATCATCAGCCTGCTTTGTAGTTTCTTCAGTTTATAGAGGCCAATTCCACATTTTGTCATATTAAGAATTTTTAAGATTCCCATCTGTTGCCTGAGCATTTAAGATCAAGGTTGCTGACTTTCCTCAAATCTGTGTCCACATTGCTTGCTTGTCCTTGCTCCAGAACTCTATCAGTGACAGCTTTCAATGTGCCTGATCAATGCACATTTGCACACCTCTATTTGCACATTTGCAGGCCAGCACAGTGGGAGAGCTGCTGCCTGACAGTGCCACAGACCCGGGTTCAACTCACTGGGCTGTCTGTAAGGAGCTCGTACATTCTCCCCGTGACCTGCGTGGGTTTTTTTCCGGGAGCTTCGGTTTTCTCCCACACTCCAAAAACATACAGGTTTGTTGGAAAATTAGCTTCGTAAAATTGTAAATTGTCACTGGAATGTGTGTGTGTGTGTGTGTGTGTGTGTGTGTGTGTGTGTGTGTGTGTGTGTGTGTGTGTGTGTGTGTGTGTGTGTGTGTGTGTGTGTGTGTGTGTGTGTGTGTGTGTGTGTGTGTGTGTGTGTAAGATAGTGTGCGGGAATTGCTGGTCGGTATGGACTAGTGGGCTGAAGGGCCATTTTCCGCGCTGTATCTCTAAACTAAACTAAACTCTAGTAGCGGACTACCGAGATTTACAACTATCAGAAAAATATTCTCGTTATCTGAGTCCTAATTGATTGAAAAATAATTTTAAGACAATGCCTCTCCAAGTGTAGCCTTTCTGGCAGGAAACCTCAGCAGCTACACTGACTTATATGGTTCACTCATCTCACATCTGCTTCTTCTCAATTTCATCAGGCATTGGTTCAACGTCACTGCTGGTTCACATTGACTAACGATCCAGTTGCTTTCCTTACCACTTTTCATACCCACAAGTTACCTTTCTGCATTTCAAAATCCATAATTCCTGGATAGTTCCACACACCAATATATTTGGCAAATATCAGTTAAGGTACCAGGAAGGTCGCATAAAAGTTGCAAATAGTTTGTCACCGTTTAAAAATCCTCTTTCATAATTCTGTTCTGGCACCCCACAGTTCCCTACTGTGATTCCTATGTGTCAGCTCGTGCTCCATTTAACTGGGCCATTGCCTTTGTAGGAACAATCTGCCTTATACATCACTAAACACTCACATTTTCATCGAGCTTTGTATCGTCAGAAAACTTTTCAGACGGCACGGTGGCGCAGCAGTAGAGTTGCTGCCTTGCAGCGCCAGAGACCCAGGTTCAATCCTGACTACGGGTGCTGTCTGTGCGGAGTTTTTATGTTCTTCCTGAGACTACGTGGGTTTTCTCTGGGTGCTCCGGTTTCCTCCCACATTCCAAAGACGTGCAGGGTTGTAGGTTAATTGGCTTTTGTAAATTGCCCTGAATGTGTAGATCTAGTGTAGGGGTCATCATTAGTCAGTGCAAACTCAGTGGGCCATAGGGATTGTTTCCACGCTGTGTCTCTAAACTGTAATTACATTCTGTGCTTTATGCAGCTAAAGGAAGAGGAATCCAAATTAGAAGTAACCTCGTGCCAACTTGAAAGAAAGCAATTAATTTATTCTCTGTTTTCTGTACAGTAACTAATCTTCTATCCATTTTACCACATCAATCCTATTCCAGAAATCACTATTTTGCATAACAACATTGATTATGGCACGTTGTTCATTAAAAACCAGAAATACCACATCTACTAGTTCACCTTACTCGACCTTAACAGTTATATCCTCATGTATTGCATTGGATTGGTCAAATAGGATTTCATAGAACTGTTAAGTTAAGTTAAGGTCATGGCTGACCGTGGGTGATGCATCCTGGGTGTTGGCGTCTTGCTCCAAGCCTCGGCTAGAGCAGTGTGGATGTGTGGTGGGATGCAAGCTTGGGCGATGTCACATGAAGGACAGGCTGTTGCCCGTGCAGCACGTCCCCCCTCCACGTTGCTGATCGATCCAAAGGAACAGCAGAGCCGTTACAGTTTGGCACCAGCACCATCGCAGGAGCTGCCAGAACCAGGTTGTAGACAACGACCAACTGCCTTAGGGACTCCGACTCTGGATGTTTCTTGAGGTTTACTCCTGGAGCCTTTTCCATGACTGGATATGGCCACATGGCAGTGGAGGTTTTAGATCAGAGTTTTCCCTCTGCTAGATGGACTGCCTTTCCAGGCTGACGAGACTCATCTGCCCGAGACACATGGGGGTGGGAGCGTCTACCTTCCCGTCTGTAGCACCTGCCCACTGCAGCCTTCATCCATCCGCCTTCCCACCCGTTGTGACGCTCCACTGAAGTGAACCATCATCCTCCGCCTGTTCCACCGTTGAGGTCTTGAATGGATTGCTCTTTGTCAGGGACCTCCCCCTCGACCTCACCGCCATGGGTGACCCTACCAGGACTATAGCTCCAGACGGCATCGCTCTCAGGATCTCAGGACCACACGAGCTTCTCCACCACGACAAGGTGACAATCCACGGAGAAGTACATAGACAATAGATAATAGACAATAGACAATAGGTGCAGGACTAGGCCATTCGGCCCTTCGAACCAGCACCGCCATTCAATGTGATCATGGCTGATCATTCTCAATCAGTACCCCGTTCCTGCCTTCTCCCCATACCCCCTGACTCCGCTATCCTTAAGAGCTCTATCTAGCTCTCTCTTGAATGCATTCAAAGAATTGGCCTCCACTGCCTTCTGAGGCAGGGAATTCCACAGATTTACAACTCTCTGAGTGAAAAAAAAGATTTCTCATCTCCGTTCTAAATGGTCTACCCCTTATTCTTAAACTGTGGCCCCTGGTTCTGGACTCCCCCAACATTGGGAACATGTTTCCTGCCTCGAACGTGTCCAACCCCTTAATAATTTAATATGTTTCGATAAGATCCCCTCTCATCCTTCTAAATTCCAGTGTATACAAACCAAGTCGCTCCAGTCTTTCAACATACAACAGTCCCGCCATTCCGGGAATTAACCTAATGAACCTACGCTGCATGCCCTCAATAGCAAGAATATCCTTCCTCAAATTTGGAGACCAAAACTGCACACAGTACTCCAGGTGCGGTCTCATTAGAACAGTACGTGGTCATAAAATGCTGAAGAAACTCAGCGGGTCAGGCAGCATCTCTGGAGGGCGGCAATGTAAATTGTCCCTAGTTTATGTAGGATAGTGTTAATGTGCGGGGATCGGTGGTCGGTGCGGACTAGGTGGGGCCGAAGGGCCTGTTTCCGCACTGTATCTCTAAACTAAACTAAACTAAGCTAAAAGGAATAGGTGACATTTTGGGTCGAGACCCTTCTTCAGATTCTATCTTGAGCCGAATCATCACCTATTCCTTTTCTCCAGAGATGCTGCCTGACCCGCTGTTACTCCAGTATTTTGTGTCTATCTTCGGTGTAAAACAGCATCTGCAGTTCCTTCCTACACAGTGAACAGTACATCTCAGGAACAAGCCCTTCAGCCCACAATGTCTGTGTTGAATGTCTTTTAAAATCCATGTCACCTTTGCCTAATCCAATCACAATTTTCTAATTGCTATACTGTCATTGTTCCAGGCTAACTATTTCCTCTCTCCATCCTATCCCACATAAATTCCCCATAGCCCCATAAGCAGCATTTTAGTTTTTGGATCTACCTCAAAGAGCATCAAACACGTCTACTTGGCGGAATCTACTAATGGCGATTCAGTCGCCTTGGATGTGTGGCAGTTTCATGGATAGTGGGCGCTTCAGGCAACGAGTGTTTTAAGCTCTACAAGACGACCATGAGAATTCTGTTTGCACTTAAAATTCCACGATTTTCTTTCTACATCAGTAATCCCCCATCTCAGGCACATTATTTTGATAGAAATTGTGCTACTGAACAAGAAATTTACCTCATATTTTTTAAAGTAAGCTCAGTCGTGTTCTGTTAGTCAAGGGAAGCTTAAGACAGGCATATGCCAGTTATTTATTTTTCTCTTAGCTTGGGATTTTAAAAGAAAACAAGCAGGAGCCAAACTAAACTACAAGAGAGGGCTGTGTGAAGGAATTCCCTTCATATCCCGGAGGCAACCTTCCATCCAAACCTCGCGCTGTGTTTTTTATGGTTTAAAGAACATTTCCTTCAATATTTATTTGACAATTATTAGCCTGGTTGGGATTTGTCTTTCTGTTTCTTTGTGAAGTTCTGACAGCACTGGGATTTGTTTAAGGTCAGGAATTTGTTGTCAGGATGTGGGTGATTGTGCCAAGGCCACATTTTATTGCCCTCTGCAATGGAGTTTAGTTTAGTTTAAAGGTACAGAGCAGAATCAGGCCCTTCAGCCCAACCAGTCCGCGCCGACCAGCGATCCCCGCACACCAACACTATCCAACACACACTAGGGACAATTTACAATTTTACCAAAGCCAATTAACCTACAAACCTGTACGTCTTTGGAGTGCGGGAGGAAACCGGAGATCCCGGAGAAAACCCACGCAAATCACGGGGAGAAGGTGCAAACTCCGTACAGACAGTACCTGTAGTCAGGATTGAACCTGGGTCTCTGGTGCTAGACGGCAGCAACGGGACCACTGCATCACCTCCTGTTCTTCCAGGAGATGAGTAATTGCACCTTCCAGTTCCTGTTCTTAATCTTTTGGTGAAAATAGACCTGTGTAGGAAGGAACTGCAGATGCTGGTTTAAACTGAAGATAGACACAAAAAGGTGGAATAACTCAGCGGATCAAACAGCATCTCTGGAGAAAAGGAATAGGTGACATTTTGGTTAAAGTCTGAAGAAGGGTCTCGACCCAAAACATCACCTGTTTCTTTTCTCCAGAGATGCTGTCTGACCCGCTAAGTTACTCCAGCATTCTGTGTCTGTCTGAAGTACTGTGTTTCATTTTTGGACTTTACCACTGAGGACGGACATATTTGCCGAACAGGAAATGCGAAGTAGACTCACATGAACTATTGCCAATCATTCGGTGCCAAGATTGGAAGGGTTTTGGACTAGCAGGGTTCAAGGATAAAGTATTTTCTTGATGGTCAAGGTGACATTAATGGGAATTAGAAAGTTATCCCTGTCAGTGGTTCACAGACACTGCAGAATGAAGCTCCCACGACTCTACCCCACACTGCAACATTTCTGGACAACACTACCCAATTTGTCGAGTCTATATTTATATTGTCCACACCCACCACGTTAGCTATTTCTCAAAGTGTGGTTGCCAGTTTGGCACTGAATAATGTTATTGAAGGAGCAACAGGCACACATCCCTCAGAAATTGGATTAGACATCCAAAATTAAACACGCAAGATAGAGAAAGACAAACCTTCATCCACCTGGATTTGCAGCCAAGGTCCTTCATTAAGCTCTGAACTACATATACTATTATTGTTATTATTGCACTATTATTGTTGGTTTTTATGTGTATGAATGTGTGCGTGTTTGTTTATGTATGTATATATATATATATATATAAAGTCTGAAGAAGGGTCTCGACCTGAAACGTCACCCATTCCTTCTCTCCTGAGATGCTGCCTGACCTGCTGAGTTACTCCAGCATTTTGTGAAATAAATCCCTTTGATTTGTACCAGCATCTGCAGTTATTTTCTTACACTATATATATATATATATATATATGTAGATAGACACAAATTGCTGGAGTAACTCAGCGGGACAGGCAGCATCTCTGGATAGAAGGAATGGGTGACGTTTTTGGTCGAGACCCTTCTTCAAACTCCAGCTGAGTTACTCCAGCATTTTCTGTCTATCTTCGGTTTAAAACAGCATCTGCAGTTCCTTCCTACAATATATTTATATGTATGTATGTGTGTATATATATATACACATACTGAACTTTTTTTCTTGTTTATTATATTGTTTACATGTACTAAGTTTACATATTCTGTTGTGCTGCTGCAAGTAAGGATGTCATTGTTCTATCTGGGACACATGACAGTAAAACACTCCTGACTCTTGATATATCTGCAAGGACATTTTTCCACCGTTCTTAGATTGCCAACATCACTCCTCACTGTGAGATGGATGAAACCCTTTGTAATGACGGGAGCATTAAACCATGAGGCCACTTAATCAAATTACTTCTAATACGCAGACCCAAAGGTCAACTACTGCTGCTGAAAGTATTTTGTAGATTGGCAGCAGTTTGTAATAACTCAGCTCAACTTTGAATACTTGAAATCTCACAAGGCAGTCTGCGAAGAACGAGAAATGGTAAAACTCAGCTTTTGTTGACTGCGTGCCTATGTCTGCCTCTCTCTCTTGGTGAAAAAGACACCCCACATTGAAGGAGAGTCTACAAGCCACTTATTTGTATTGTTTTATACTGAAGTGTATCCAAACCTGCAAGATAAGGGCAGCCTTGGTGGTGCAGCGGTAGAGTTGCTGCCTTACAGCACCTACAGTGCCAGAGACCCGGGTTCAATCCCGACTACGGGTGCTGTCAGTACGGAGTTTGTACGTTCTCCCCACGACCGCGTGGGTTTTCTCTGAGGTCTTCAGTTTCCTCCCACACTCCAAAGACGTACAGGTTTGTAGGTTAATTGACTTGGTATGAATGTCAAATTGTCCCTAGTGTGTGTAGGATAGTGTTAATATGCTGGGATCATTGGTCGATGCAGACTCGGTGGCCCGAAGGTCCAGTTTCCGAAACTGTATCTCGAAACTAAAATTAAAAAAATCAAAACTAAAACTAAATACTAAAATCAATAACATGCACAAATTCGGTGCATGCAGCAACTGACATTGCTCCTGGAGTGGACATGAGATTCAACTCAGGACCATAACACATGCTTTGCTTGACGCTTCCAAAATAGTTAGCAGCCAAGAATATAGATTTAACTTAGACACAAGGAACTGGAATCTAGAGCAAAAAAAACAAAGTGCTGGAGTAACTCAGCTCAGGCAGCATCTCTGGAGAACATGGTTAGGCGGCAGTCCCTTCTTCAGACTGATTGTAGTAGGGAGGGGGAGAATGGTGGAAGAGAGGTGAGGACAGAACAAGGCCAGACAAATGATAGGTGAAAGGGTCTGGTTAGCAGAGGCCAGATATGCAGAGAAGATAGGAGGCTGGGAAATAAGGAGAGAGGAGGTGTGAACTGTGAGGCCAGAGGAAAGGATGTAGGAGGAAGAGGATAGGGGAAAGGGCGAGGGAGGTGGGGCACTGGGAGAAAATGGGTGCAAACAGCTCCACCCAAGACTGGAAGAAATTGCAGAGTTGTGGACGTAGCCCAGACCATCACGCACACCAACCTCCCTTCCATTGACTCCACCTACATTGTTTAGTCTTTTCTCTAACTTAATGACAGTAAAAGATTACACTCAGCAGAGCGTGATATTATTGTTAGGGAGGAGTTTTGACAGGTAACAAAGGGACAGCAGCATTTGGCACCTGCAAAGATGTTTTCAAAGGATAATTAGTATCGGGCCATTGAAACAATTTCAAAGACCTTCACCTGCAGAAATGGGCGTGTGGCCCAAGCCACTGAATGCCCCAGTCCGTGATGTACACGTTAGGAGCTGATGTATCTTTCACAACCATGCCAACTTCAGCAGGTGCCCTCATATGCGGGGCAACCGTGAATGGCACGTGGGCAAGAGTTACACACTTTCACACTTCACAGCACATATCCTGTGACCCCCGTGTGTCAGGTCACCAGACGTCCCGACCCCCTGGGGGAAAGATCACAGACATGCCGATCCTTGCATTTAAGCTCTGTACTTTTAATGGAAGTCTTTTCATTTGCATTGTATCAGGGGCAGCAGCGGTAGAGTTGCTGCCTCACAGCACCGGAGACCTGGGTTCAACCCCGTACGGGTGCTGTCTGTACGGAGTTTGTACGTTCCTCCCGTGACCGCGTCGGTTTTCTCCGGGTGCTCCGGTTTCCTCCCACATTCCGAAGACGGACAGGTTTGTAGTGTAATTGGCTTCTGTAAAGTGTCCCGAATGTGTAGGATAGAACCAGTGTACATGTATCGCTGGTCGGTACGGATCCGGTGGGCCGAAGGGCCTGTTACCACGCTGTATCTCTAAACTAAACTAAAATCGCACACATAAACATTGTAGAAGTAGAACACAGTCGTATTGGAGAAGCAAAACACGGTAGAATTTCCTGGCGTTGATCTTGATCATAAGATTATGGATATTACCAACCTAATGACCATCACATCCATGCCATTTGTTACTGGAATGTAAAACAATCCACAGACCTTATTATCATCAGCCCCTGTTTTGTTTTCTCAGCTTTTTCAGCACCTCACAGCTAGTCTCACTGCTGTGCCAGTGGCTCCTTGATGTCTTTGTGGTTGCATGGCAATGTAATTAAAGCAGGGAACTAAGCTAATAACCCAAGTAGATGGCTTTGCTCCCTCTGCATTTCGTCGTGTAATATTATCAACATGTCATTAACATCTCTAAGGTTAGAGAGGCAAAGTTCAAAGGAGATGTGCAGGATAGGTTTTGTACACAGTGGGTTGTGAGCTGGAGCGTGCTGCCTGGGGTGGAGGTGGAGGCAGATACGATAGTGGCATTTGAAAGACTTTTGAAGAGGCACGTGGATATGCAGGGAGTGGAGGGATATGGATCATGTGCAGGTCGATAAGTCATGGTCTTGGCAAGTTGAGTTACAACCCGCTGAGTTACTCCAGCATTTTGTGATACTCATGGTCTTGGCAACACGCACCAAGGGCCAAAGGGCCTGTGCTTGTGCTGTGCTGTTGTGTTCTACGGTCTTTATAACAAAATACCTGCTTTCCCTTACTTGGCAGATGGGTGCACATAAACCGGTATCTGAAAGAACGACAAAAGGCAGTGATCGAAGGAGAGAAGAGGCACAAAATGTGAATTAGGGCCCCTTCTGAAATGTTGCCTGTCCAATGTACAGACACAAAATGCTGGAGTAATTCAGTGGGACAGGCGGCATCTCTGGATAGAAGGAATGGGTGACGTTTCGGGCCGAGACCCTTCAGAAGAGGTGTAAAAGTTCTGAAGAAGGGCCTCAACCCGAAATGTGACCCATTCCTTCTCTCCACAGATGCTGCCTGACCCGCTGAGTTACTCCAGCATTTTGTGTCTATCTTTGGTGTAAACCAGCACCTGCAGTTCCTTCCTACACATGTCACCTATCCATGTCCCCCAGAGGTGCTGCCTGACTTGCTGAGTTACTCCAGCACTTTGTGTTGCATTTAGTATCATTTAGAGATACAGCTTCGAAATAGGCCCTTTCATCCACCAAGCTCACACCAGCCACCATTCACCCTTTCACACCAGTTCTATGGCATACCCCTCCCTACACAATGTACGGACGTGTACAAACCGCGTGCCTTTGTGATGTGGGATGAAAAGGGAGCACCCAGAGGAAACCCACGCGGTCACAGGGAAAAGATACAAACTCCACACACATACTCTGCACCCCAGGACAGGATAGAATCCATATCTCTGGTGCCGTGAGGCAAAACCCACTCTGTCACGGGTTGGACGAGCAAACTCTGCACAGACAGCACCCCTGGTCAGGGTTGAACCCAGGTCTCTGGCGCTGTAAGGCAGCAACTCGACTGCTGGAGCACCAAGTCTGCAATTGTTTGTCTTGATATTTTATTTTTCATTGAAATGTTATCACACCAGAACACAGTGCAATGCAACTTCCAGACACTTACTTTCACATGAGGCTTTGCTATGAGAGGAATCTCTGTTCCACACTCGGGCGAAATGTTACACCTCCAATTATTTAGCAATTTTCATTAATTAAAAATAAATCAAAGTTAATATGCCCAATGCTATTTAACTGTCTGCCACATAATTAAAATGATAATGGCTGCTGAGTGAAGTAATAATGGGAATCATTGTGAAGGGGTCTGCACAGCCTGATGTTACATTAACATGCGGGGAATGAAGATTCAGCTGTTGACACATTTGGCAGTTATTAAAGATTACAGGATTACACTAAAATCTCGTATCAGTCAAGAAATGTTATATTACTTCAGACCCAGTAACCAACAGCTGAAAAAACCCACCAAATGCATAGTTTCTTAAAACATTATATGTGTAATAAAGTGAAATTCATACATTAAAAATGTTATTTATTCACGAACTGCTGGAGTAACTCAGCAGGTCAGGCAGCATCTCAGGAGAGAAGGAATGGGCGACGTTTCGGGTCGAGACCCTTCTTCAGACTGAAGAAGGGTCTCGACCCGAAATGTCGCCCATTCCTTCTCTCCTGAGATGCTGCCTGTCCTGCTGAGTTACTCCAGCATTTTGTGAATAAATACCTTCGATTTGTACCAGCATCTGCAGTTATTTTCTTAAAAATGTTATTGAGCTAAAACCAAACATTTTGCATCTCTCCAGATGTGATCCATGAGGTAGTTTACCAACTTATATTACAGCACCAGCTGCACAAAGGGCCAACTCGCAGTGGAAGAGCTTAGGTATTGAAGAGGCACCCATAAGCCATGAAACCCGGTCTTGCTGCAGGATCTCGAGCCAGAATATTGACTTTCTCTTTGCCTCCACAGGGGATGCGTGACTTGCTGAGCTCCCCCAGCGGTTTGCAGCATCTTGTCTTTCTAAATGTGACAATGGCCTGGGCCCAGACCATGTCTAGTGCATATAGACAAGAAATACTGTGGCACGGTGGTGCAGGGGTAGAGCTACTGCCTTTCATCGCCAGACACCCGGGTACGATCCCGGCTACGGGCGCTGTCTGTACGGAGTTTGTACGTTCTCCCCGTGACCTGCATGGGTTTTCTCCAAGATCTTCGGTTTCCTCCCACACTCCAAAGACATGCAGGCGTGTAGATTAATTGGCTTGGTATAAATGTACATTGTCCCCAATGTGTGTGGCATAGTGTTTTTTTTTTTTTTTTTTAGAGAGATACAGCGCAGAAACAGGCCCTTCGGCCCACCGGGTCCGCACCGCCCAGCGATCCCTGCACATTAACACTATCCTACACCCATTAGGGACAGTTTTTACATTTGGCCAGCCAATTAACCTACATACCTGTACGTCTTTGGAGTGTGGGAGGAAACCGAAGATCTCGGAGAAGATCACGCAGGTCACGGGAAGAACGTACAAACTCCGTACAGATGGCGCCCGTAGTCAGGATCGAACCTGAGTCTCCGGCGCTGCATTCGCTGTAAAGCAGCAACTCTACCGCTGCGCCACCGTGCCGAAGTGTTCGTGTTCGGGGATCGCTGGTCTGAGTAAATGGCCTGTTTCTGTGCTGTATCTCTAAACTAAACTAAATTAAACTAAATTGTGAATTTGGGCAATGTTCCATCTTGCATGAGGTGCCAGGGGTTGGACATGGAAGAATAGGTCAAGCCCAAAAGGTCAAAAAATGGCTTTTGTTTATGATCTCCCACCATTCCAAAGGAATGATTGGTCCTTGTCTTTTCTCACCTCCAGCTCTACGCCCCCCCCCCCCCCCCACCCCTCACTCCCTACTTTAAGTCTGAAGAAGAGTCCCGACCGAAAACGTCATCCAAACTTTTCCTCCAGAGATGCTGCCTGACCCGTTGAGTTACTCCAGCACTTTGTGACTACCTTTGGTATAAACCAGCATCTGCAGTTCCTTATTTCTACCTAGGTGAATGAGTTGGGTAATGGCCAACAAGCCCATCAAAAACTAGTCAGAACGTTGACCTGCAGGACTGGATTGGTGGGGATTTCAGCAAGGTGGTCCAGGCTCTTGCATTTCCTGGTCTTGTGTCACATAAGTCTTTTGCTCAGAGCTTTAACACCACTCAGTCCCCGAAACAGCTGATAGGCCTGCTCATGTTACATCAAATACAATGCAATACAGCACAGGCAGTGCGTTTTATCCACAGGTTAACATCACTGTCTCCCAAATGCATGTTATACACACTGAAGGCCAAATCAAAAATCTGGAAATGCATTTTTGACTCACAAAGTAAAATTCGACCATGTCTGGCTTTGGGGCATTGTGCAAAGTGATAGAAGCAGGATTTCTGGCCAATGTTAGAATCTTGCAGCACAGAAACAGGCCTTTCAGTCCAACTTGCCCATGCCAACAAAGATGCTCCATCAACACTACTCCCACTTGCCCGCATTCACCCCATATTCCTCTAAATAGTTCCTATCCACCTGCCCAATGGTGTTTTAAATGTTGTTGTAGTACCTGCCTCAACTAACTCCTCTGGCAGCTGGTTCCATATATACCCACCACCCTCTGTGTGAAAAGGATGCCCTCAGTTTCCTATTCAACTCTTCCCCTCTCACCTCAAACCTATGTTTCTTGATTCCCCTACTCTGGGTAAAAGACTCTGTGCATCCACCCTATCTATTCCCCTCATGATCTTGTGCATCTCCATAGGATGTCAGCAGAAGCCCCCTCCCATTCCAACATCCACTGTCCGGCCTCAGCTTTCTTCACTGCCAACGTTCTTTTAGCAAGTGTTATAATAAGTGTCTCGTGTACAGAAAAAATGCTGCAGCTTCAGAGAAAATGTTCGTTCATTAAATACATCTGTGGATTTACCCCTATATTTTGAAATTAAATGATGCATTGAGCACCCTTTTCTTAGATTTGCCTCTTTGATCCAATTGCAGTGAGAAAATCTCCCTGTGAATAATTAAGCCGGGGTCTCTGGTGCCTCCTTCAAGAGGGGAACAGCAGCACTTCTTCAAAGTCTCCTTGGGTGCTGTCTGTACGGAGTTTGTACGTTCTCTCCGTGGTCTGCATGGGCTTTCTCCAAGATCGGTTTCCTCCCACACTCCAAAGAGGTCCAGGTTTATAGGTTAATTGGTTTGGAATGAATGTAAAGTTGTCCCTAGGGTAGTGTTAGCATGTGGGGATCGCTGGTCGGTGCGGATTCTGTGGGCTGAAGGACCTGTTTCCATGCTGTGTCTCTAAACTAAACTAAACATAACCTAGAGGTGATCATTTTGTAATGCACCTGTCCTTGGCGGTGGGACTCACAAGACTGAGCCGGCTGATGGTTACAATGTGATTCACTTCCACACATCCTGCAGGTTGCAGTCATCGGCTAAATGGTGTTGGATATTTATCTGGTGATAGAGATGCCATATGAAATGGTCTGCTTTATGATAGATGATTGGCCCGACACTGCTTGGGTGGCACAGTGGCGCAGCGGTAGAGTTGCTGCGTCTGCTTTGATTTTCCCTGGTGTTTTAGTCTCTTCCTATTTCTCACAGGCACACTGCTTTAGTTTAGTTGTTTTAGTTTTAGAGATATAGCGCGGAAACCGAGTCCACACCGACCAACAATCCCCGCATAGCAACACGACCCTACACACACTAGGGACAATTGGAACGCAATTTATACCATACCAATTAACCTACAAACCTGCACGTCTTTGGAGTGTGGGAGGAAACCGAAAGGAAATCTTGGAGAAAACCCACGCAGGTCATGGGGAGAATGTACAAACTCCATACAATAAGCACCCATAGTCAGAGTGGAACCCGGGTATCTGGCGCTGTGAGGCTGCATATCTTCCTCTGCGCCATCGTGCTGCTTAGTGGGGTAAAAGGCCATTGCTAGTTACCACGGACAGGGGAGTGGAAAATCTGGGCGGATTAAATACTGAGTGTGTGCGCAATAAAAGGATGAAAGGAAATGTAAAGGCATCATGGGAGAGTGATCATAGACGATGGGCCAAATAGCCTCCTTCTGTGCCATAATAATATAAACAATGAAGACATTCAGTTATCTATTAAAATATTGATTCTTCCATTAATTTTGAATCAATGTTAATAAAACATTGGGTGGCACGGTGGCACAGCAGTAGAGTTGCTGCCTTACAGCTCCAGAGACCCGGGTTCGATCTTGACTGCATGTGTTTGTCTGTATGGAGTTTGTACGTTCTCCCCGTGACCTGCGTGGGTTTTCTCAGGCATCTCCGGTTTCCTCCCACACTCCAAAGACGTACAGGTTTGTAGGTTAATTGGCTTGGTATGATGGTACATTGTCCCTAGTGTGTGTAGGATAGTGTTAGCGTGCGGGGATCGCCGGTCGGCACGTGCTCAGTGGGCCGAGTGGCCTGTTTCCGCGCTGTATCTCTAAACTAAACTAAAACGGGCAAGTGGCAGCTTGAATTTGCAAACAAGTTTCAGTTTCAAACGACCAGCAATGACAAATTATGTGGAGTAGCCAATTAATCAACCATTTGCAGTGTAAACTATGATTTATTTTAGCCGTAATGGAAAGAAGGGGAGTAAAATGTGCAGTAATTGAAAAATAGCAAGCAAGCGAAGAGTGTAAACTGAATACTTTAGATAAGGTTCCTACTGTGTAATAACCATGGCAAGAGACAAATGCTTAGAGGTTTATGAGGATATGTATAATAAATTCCAGAAAACTATGAAGACGAACAAGCTCTGAATTTGAGATCAGGTTAGGGAGCGTCTGTGGAATGGGCAACAGTTAACATTTCCAGCCGAAGACTTCATCAGGACTTAAAAACATTCACTTGTTTTGAAGCAGGATCCTGCACTGTAAACCATCGCTCATCATGGGCACGTGACCACTTTGTATATTAACAGAAATTTCTTCATCATTTTGTTGGCGTGCAGTGTAGGTTGAGGGCGTGCAGCGTAGGTTTACTAGGTTAATTCCCAGAATGGCGGGACTATCATATGTTGAAAGACTGGAGTGACTATACAGCTCTGCCTTTAATACAATCCTTCCCCATAAACTGGTGGACAAACTGGGGGACTTGGGACTTCCACACTCCACCTGCATGTGGATAAATAGCTTCCTGTCAGCTCGCAGCCAGAGAGTCAGAGTGGGCCATCACACATCCACGGCCCTCAGCCTCAGTACCGGCTCTCCACAGGGCTGCGTGCTGAGCCCCCTGCTCTACACCATCTATACACATGACTGCACCCCCGCCCACCACAGCAACACCATTGTCAAATTTGCGGATGACACTACGGTGGTGGGACTCATCACCGGGGGGGACGAGTACGCCTATCGGGATGAGGCGGAGCAGCTGACAGTGTGGTGTGGAGAAAATAACCTGCTCCTCAACACCTTAAAGACAAAGGAAATAATAATAGACTTCAGAAAGAATAAAACGGACATGGTACCATTAACTATCAGAGGGGACTGTGTGGAGAGGGTGGCGGATTTCCGCTTCCTGGGAATCCATATTGAGGAGGACCTGACGTGGAGCGTGAACACCTCTGCGCTGCTGAAAAAGGTCCAGCAGAGACTGCACTTCCTGAGGGTGCTCAGGAAGAATAACATCACTCAGAGACTGCTGTTGTCCTTTTATCGGTGCTACATTGAGAGCATCCTAACATACTGTGTATGCGTATGGTACACCAGCTGCACAGCGGCTCAGAGGAAAGCGCTCCAGAGGGCCATTGACAACGCCCAGAGGATTGTCGGCTGCCCTCTACTTACCTTGGAGGACTTACACAGTTCCCGCTGCATCAAAAAATCCCAGAGTATTATAAAGGACATTTCCCACCCCGGACACTCCCTGTTTGAACTGTTACCGTCAGGCAGACGGTACAGATCTACAAGGACAAGGACAAACAGACTTAAAAATAGTTTTTACCCCACTGCTATAAAGGCACTAAATGTAGCCGCCAAGGAACGCAGGGGCGATACATAATAAGAGACTGTGAAATCGACAGAAGGATGTAGGGTTGGGTGTTTATGCGTGCTATTTTCATGATATTTATTTTAGTTGTTTATCTTTTTTAAATATTTTACCTTGTATGTATCGTTAGCTTTTAGAAATGTTTGAATGGTGCACTGACTGGCTGACATTTTACAATTTCGTTGTACATGGCTCATGTTACAATGACAATAAAGGAACTATTCTATTCTAGGCTTGTATACACTGGAATTTAGAAGGATGAAAGGAGATCTTATCAAAACGTATAAGATTATTAAGGGGTTGGACACGTTAGAGGCAGGAAACATGTTCCCAATGTTGGGGGAGTCCAGAACAAGGGGCCACAGTTTAAGAATAAGGGGTAGGCCATTTAGAACAGAGATGAGGAAAAACTTTTTCAGTCAGAGAGTTGTGAATCTGTGGAATTCTCTGCCTCAGAAGGCAGTGGAGGCCAATTCTCTGAATGCATTCAAGAGAGAGCTAGATAGAACTCTTAGGGATAGCGGAGTCAGGGGGTATGGGGAGAAGGCAGGAACGGGGTACTGATTGAGAATGATCAACCATGATCACATTGAATGGCGGTGCTGGCTCTAAGGGCCGAATGACCTCCTCCTGCACCTACTGTCTGTTGTCTATTGTCTATTGTTGCATTTGTTTGTATCATTAATATAAGCAAAAGCAACGGATCTGCAAAGAGTCCTGTACAACTGACGAATAGTAACCATCCAGTCACAAAACCACTGAGCAACAATAGCTCTTTGCTTCCTACCACTATGGCATTTTTTCTTTTGACCAGCCTACTGTGTAGAAATCCACGTAGATTATACTAAACGAATTGCCCTCATTAACTTTCTATGTTACCTAGTTAAAAAATGTAATTGTTAATCAGACTGAATCGTAGCTGACACGTCCCGTGGCGCGGCGGTAGAGTTGCTGCCTTCACCACCTCCTTTCACATCTCCTTCTAGGCACCAGCCAACCCCACACATCTCCTTTCTTCATTGACGGCATCAAGCATAGACTCGGTGACCGGTTCATCCAACCTGCGCTCGGTCCGCCATGACCTACTAGATCTCCGGGTTTAGCTCCCCTTCCCATTCCCACACTGTCCTTTCTGTCCTGGGCCTCCCCTCCATTGCCAGAGTGAGGCCACACGCAAACTGGAGGAACAGCATCTCACAGCATCCGCTTGGGTGAGCTTACAACCCAGCGGTCGGAACTTTGACTTCTCCAATTTCAGGTACCTCCCTTTCCTTCCCCTCCCCTCTTCCTTCTCCCTAATACTCCCCCTCCCTTAATTTATCCCACCCCACTCCCTTCCTCTAAACCCTGGCTGACCTTGCATCAGTCTCTTCCCCACTCCCCACCCTTCCACCAAAGGGCTTCAACTAGCCACACTTTGTATTCCTCATGGCTCTTGCCTGCTTCTACCTCTAGCCTTGTCCAGTAATCCGCCTGTCAAGGAACCTCAGCTCAGGTCATCTGTCGCCGGCCCTGTTTTGTCCAGCCCTCTGTTCTCTCTTCCAGTCTTTTCCCCACTCCCCTGCTATCAGTCTGAACAAGGATCGCGACATCATCTATTTGTTTTCTCCAGAGATGTTGCCTGACACGCTGAGTTACTCCAGCAATTTGTGTTGATCTTAAACATTTGCCCTCTAGTTCTAAACCCTTCTGCCATAAATTCATAGGGTTATACAGCGTGGAAACAGGCCCTTCGGTCCAACTTGCCCACACCGATCAACATGCCCCATCCACACTAGTCCCACCTGACTGCATTTGACCCATATCCCTCTAAACCTGTCCTATTCATGAACCTGTCCAAATGTTCCTTAAACATTGCCCTGGAAAAATGACTCAGACTATCTGACCTATCAACGTCCCTCATAGGTTTTAAACTCTCTAAGGTCACCCCTCAGGGTCCTGCATTCCAGTAAGAATAAACGCGGCCTATACAATCCCACTTCACAACTACATCTCTCCCTCCCAGGCAACATCCTGGCAAATGTCTGCCTCCCTCTCTCCTTTGTTACCATAGGCACCCTGTGTGGTGGTGACCAGCTGTACACAAGTGTGGTCCAACAATGGTTCATACAGCTGCAACTAATATTCAGTCTTGCACTCAGTGCATCGGTGTATGAAGAGTACGCCAAATGTTTTTTGTACAACCCTATCACCCAATGTCACCACTTTCAGCAAGCTATGGACTTGCAGCGTGGAGTTCCTTGGGACATCAAAGCTCCTCAAGTTCCTGCCATTTAGACAAAATGTCCCACAGAATCTGATTTGCCAAAAGCACTCTCACACTTGGCTGGGTTAAGCTCTACCTGCCACTGCTTTGCTAACTTCCCAGCTAATTTCTGTCCCACTGTATCATTCGACAACCTTTTTCATCATCTACAACTCCGCCAATTATTGTGTTATGAGTTTGGTTTAGTTTAGAGATGCAGCATGTAAACAGGCCCTTTGGCCCACCGGTTCTACACTGACCTTTTCACATAAGTTCTATGTTATATTTTTAGATTTAGAGATACAGCGCAGAAACAGGCCCTTCGGCCCACCGGGTCCGCGCCGCCCAACGATCCCCGCACATTAACACTATCCTACACCCACCAGGGACAATTTTTACATTTACCCAGCCAATTAACCTACAGACCTGTACGTCTTTGGAGTGTGGGAGGAAACTGAAGATCTCGGAGAAAACCCACGCAGGTCATGGGGAGAACGTACAAACTCCGTACAGATGGAGCCCGTAGTCAGGATCGAATCTGAGTCTCCGGCGCTGCATTCGCTGTAAGGCAGCAACTCTACCGCTGCGCCACCGTGCCGCCCTGTTATGCCACTTTCATACCCACTCCCCTGCACACTAGGGGCAACTCACAGGGGCCAGTTAACCTACACAAACCCACACATCAGAGAAAACCCACACAGTCAATGAGAGAATGTGCAAACTCCACACAGACAGAGCCTGACGTCAGGATCAAACCTGGGTCTCTGGCGCCGTGAGGCAGCAGCTCTACCAGCTATATATTCATCAGACCACCTACATTCTCATCTCAGTTATTTATATATGTTATAAACAGCAACGGTCAGAGCAGTACACCACTTGGTACAGACATCCTGCCAAAATATAACCTCACCCACCACCATACCCTGCATCCAATTTGTCAACATACCTCGGGTTACTTTAACGAAGCCTTAACCTTCTGCACCAGCTGACAATGAGGGACCTAGTCAGCGGTCTTTCTGAAGTCCATGCAAACCTATTAAGCTGCCTTCATCTATGTTCTCAGTTGCTTCCACAAATCTCTAAGTGCTGACCAGGTAAGGGGATTCTGTACTGATACAGACCACAGAGATGGGCCTGATTTTGTGTATGTTGCCTGGAGTAGTGGTCCATATCCAATGGTTCAATCAAAGGGGAATGGAGAACCAGAGGACCAGAGGGTTAAGCTGAGGGGGGAAAGATTTAATAAGAATCTAAGGGGTAACTTTTTCATGCAGAGGGTGGTGGTTGTGTGGAATGAACTGCCAGAGGAGGTAGTTGAGGCAGGTACTATCGCAACCAGGTTCCAGACTCTTAGCAGGTCCCGGTAGAAGCCGGGCATCCTCTGCTAACGCCCACCACCTGTACCTGCGTACCTCCTTGAAGGCAGCGGCCCCGTTGGAAAAAGTGCGTCGCCAGCACGTGTCACCTGGGAGGATTGCCGGAGTACAGGTGTCTCTGCAGGGTCTTGAGGCAGAGGGTCGCCACCAGGGTGCGATAGCACGTCAGCGACTGACCGCCCTCCTCGAACAGGAGACTCAGGACCGCGCACACACACAGTGCTTTCCGTTGCCCCAGAAGAAGTCCACCAACTTCCTCTGGATGATCCCGGCAAAGGTGGCAGATGGGACCAAGGTTCTACCAGAGCATGGAGGCCACCAGTTGGTTAATGACCAACACCCTGCCCGGTAAGGAAGCGTCTTGAGAAGACCGGTCACTCTCGGAGGGCCATGCGGGCGGTTGCTGTTGGCCGGGGCCTCCTCTGGCGGCGGAGGGCGTGAGCCCGGGCGTGATAGCAGCCGCCCTTGTCCCGCCCCACCGGGTGTCGGGGAGGCTCCAACGTGTGGAGTACTCGCGGCTCAGTAAACCCCGCTCAGCCGGAAGCACCCGTCAGACCCAGACGCCAAAATCCTTCTCGGGCTCCGGTACACTCCTGCCTGATGACATCCCCAACCTCCCTACTGCTATGTGGTGGTCTGCACACAACTCCAACAAGCATTTCCTGCCATTGGCTATGTCGCGGTTCTACCCACACAGATTCTAGAGCATCCAAGCTAATGTCTCTATTTGCTATTGCATTAATCTCCTCTTTAACCACCTCCTCTTCCTTTCTGTCTATCCTTCCTGAATATCCAAAACCCCTGCATATTTAGCTCCCAGCTTTGGTCACCTTGGAGCCCTGTCTCCCTAATCCCAACTATTAACTCATTCCCTTAACTACGAACTGCAAATTCAATTCATCCACCTTATTACGAATACTCCTCGCATTAAGGCACAAAGCTTTCAGGTTTGTATAATCCTATATTTAGTATTGAAGAAAATGTGTTTGACTTGTATTATGGCGGTGGGTTTTGTTTTAATCCATTTCGTACTGTACATAGTATTGTAAATAATTTAATAAATTATTTGTGGTTATATTTTAAAGAGAGCTGTCATCGCGCGGCCTTGCCCCTGGTCCGTCTGGTCAGCGGGGATGAGCAGAGCCTGGCTCAGCAGTGAGTGGGGTTTGTCAACCACTGGCCAGCCCACGCAAGAGTGCTCATCACGGTGCTCGGTCAAAGCCACTTACGGCATGAGAGACTGTTTATTGTAGACCATACCTCGGGTTGCCAACTATCTCACTCACAATTACAGGACAAGGTGACGTCACCGCCCCGCGCCCCACCTGATCTCACCCAGCCAGCGGCCACGTGCTCTCGCTCCACCAATGGCGGCCGCCCGGGCCGGGAGGTGGGTTGCTATGCAACCTCCATTAGGCGGCGCCCGGGCCTCCGGGCCTAGACTGTCCGGAGCTAAAATGTCGGAACCCTAGAGTGTCTGGACCTAATTGTCCGGGCCTACAGCGTCTGGGCCTACAGCGTCCGGGCCTACAGCGTCCGGGCCTACAGCGCCCCCCAGGCCTAATATGGGATGAAGGCGGTCCCGTACGGGACAAAACAATTTAGCCCAAAATACAGGATGTCCCGGCTAATACGGGACAGTTGGCAACCCTAACCCTACCTGAGACACCACCGGAGGTGTTACATTAGAGCCACTTATTACATTGCTATTTACTGACACATTTGCATCTTCAAAGCCATTCACACATGATAACATTCCTTCAAACAGCGGCATGGTGGCACAGCAGTAGAGTTGCTGCCTTACAGCGCCAAAGACCCTGGTTCGATCTTGACTACAGGTGCTTACGGTCTGTACAGAGTTTGCACGTTCTCCCTGTGACCATATGGGTTTTCCCCAGGGTCTTCGGTTTCCTCCCACACTCCAAAGACGTAGGTTAATTGGCTTCGGTCAAGATTGTAAATGATCTCCAGTGTGTAGGATAGGGACCACTGGTCAACACGGACTCGGTGGTAGGGTTGCCAACTGTCCCGTATTAGCCGGGACATCCCATATTTTGGACTAAATTGGTTTGTCCCGTACGGGACTGCCCTTGTCCCGTATTAGGCCCGTGGACCGCTGTTGGCCCGCAGGCCGCTGAAGGCTAACGGAGTGTGTTCGGGGAGCAGGACCGGGGCAGTGTAGGCTAATGGAGTGTTTTTGGGGAGCGGGGCCGAGTGTGTTTGCTTAACGGAGGTTGCGTAGCAACCCACCTCCCGGCCCGGGCAACCGCCATAGGTGGAGCGGGAGCACGTGGCCGCTGGCTGGATGAGATCACGTGGAGCGCGGGGCGGTGACGTCACCTTGTCCTGTATTTGGGAGTGAGGTAGTTGACAACCTTACTCGGTGGGCCGGAGTGCCTGCATCTCCGCCCTGCTTCTCCAAAACTTTAAACTCAGAGCTAACTCCGCTCTGTGTGGCCTCATGCTGAGCTGTAGGTGAGTTACAGCTGTCCCTGCTCTGGGGACCAGAGATTCCCAGTGGAGTTATTAATCCTAAACCACAGAGGCTGCTCCTCATTGCCAAGGGCACCTGGCATGCAATGAAATAAATACTAGGCAAGACTGCGATACGGAGCAAACTTCCTCACATGCTTTTTTTCACTTTGCACCGTGAAATCCAGTTTTTGTGGCTCTTCAAAACTGGCCACTGTGACTAATGTCAACTTTACTTTGATTCACTTTAGCTTTAATTTAGAATTAAACCTGATTTTCCAAGCGTCATGGAATCCACACGCTGATAGCCTGCTGCTCCATCTGCTCCCATCAACGTCGAGATTCACAAGGAACACTCAGAGAAGCTCAGACCTAAAAACCTATTGCAGAACGGGAAAATAAACTGAAGGGTTTGGAATCTTAAAGCAGTCAGCATCCGCCTTGAACCAGATGTGGGCAGCTCTGTCCCAATATTAGTCCACAACCACTGATATTTTCTATGTCCATTTTTGTCTTGGAGGCTTTCAAATAAAAATGCTGGATGAGAAATTCAGTCAGTGCTGTATTTTTGCAGCACGATGCACATGAAAACCAACACAGCCCAGAATAGAAGAGTTATTTCTGGGCTGGACTGAGCAGAGGTTTAACTGAGCAGCTGGGTGTGATTGAAGCTTGCAGCAGGATCGCAGTCTCCACCGTGGTCTGCTCACCTCCCTCCCTGGGCCATTCTGCTGGGAGAGTTCGTGCAGAGATACCAGGGGGTGCCTGTCCCTGGGCACTCCTCTCTCACAACACGGTGGCCGGCCCCAGCAGTTCAGCCGCTGCCTTACAGCACCAGGGACCCGGGCTCCATACTGACCTTGGGTGCTGTCTGTGCGGAGTTTGTACGTTCTCCCCTGTGACCTCGCGGGTTTTACTTTAGTTTAGTTTAGTTTAGTTTAGAGATACAGCACGGAAAACAGGTCCACCGAGTCCACACCATACTGCAATCCCCACATATTCACACTATTCTGCACACCAGGGACAATTTTACAATTTTACCAAGCCCATTAACCTACAAACCTGTACGTCTGAGTGTGGGAGGAACCTGAAGGACCCACGCAGGTCAAGAGGAGAATGTACAAACTCCGTAGAGATAGCACCCGTAGTCAGGATCGATCTCAAGTGTCTGGTGCTGCAAGGCAGCAACTCTACCGCCGCGCCCCAGGTTTTCTCCGGGCGCTCCGGTTTCCTCCCACACTCCAAAGACGTGCGGATTTGTAGGTTAATTGGCTTCTATAAATTGTCCTTTGGTCATTTGGAGAGCACATCTCAGCCACATCTCAACATGTTGCGGTCCCTCAGTTTCAAAGATCAGAATGTCAGGAATGAGAATTGCTGCTGTCTGCAACCTCTCTGGAGAAATGCTGAACAAAAGGAATTTCAGCAGAACTGAGGGACCGCAAGATAGATCATCCATGATCAAATGGCGGAGTAGACTTGATGGGCCAAAAGGCCTAATTCTGCTCCCATCACTTGTGAACTTATGAACCTATGAACGTCACCTTTCCTTGTTCTACAGAGATGCTGCCCTACCTGCTGAGTTATGACAGCATTTTGTGCTTTCTTTTGTAAACCAGCATCTGGAGTCCCTTGTCTCCTCTTTTTATTTCAGTGTCCCAGCTGGTAGGGCTGCTGCCTCAGGCTTGTAGAGACCCAGGTTCAATCCTGATCTCAAGAGGCTGTCTGCGTGGAGTTTGCATATTCTGCCCGGGACCCTTTAGGTCATCTGCAGGTTGGTAGGTTAATTAGCCACTTTAAATTGCTGCTAATGAGTAGGTAATTGGTAGAACCTGGGAGGGTGGGGAATTAATACAAATATTCATAGTCCTAGCGTTAAACAGCATGGGTGAACTCATCCATGACACAAAGTGCCCACCAATGGTCATCTTCATCTTCCACTGCAGAACTTTGCTCTCTATTATAATGCCCTGTAATCTCTGTGCGGCGCGGTGGCGCAGCGGTAGAGTTGCTACCTTACAGCGCCGGAGACCCGGGTTTGATCCTGACTACGGGTGCTGTCTGTATGGAGTTTGTACGTTGTCTCCGTGTTTTCTCGGGGTGCTCCGGTTCCCTCCCATATGTTAAAGACGTACAGGTTTATCGGTTAATCGGCTTCTGCTAATTGTCCCTTGTGCGTAGGATAAAACCAGTGTGCTGGTTGGTGATTGGGCAGTGCGGACAGGATAGGCCCATGGGCCTATTTCCACACTGTATCTCCTAAAAAACAAGAAAAACTGAAAAATGTAAGAAAGAGGAAGTACTTTCTCCTCCAATTTTCTCCGGGTGCTCCGGTTTCCTCCCACATCCCAAAGACGAGCAGGTTTGTAAGTTAATTGGCTTCTGTAAATTGCCCCTTGTGTGTAGGATGAGAAACTGGAATAACATAGAGCTATAGAACGGGTGTTCGTTAGTCAGCGCGGGCTCGGTGAGCTGAAGAGCCTGTTTCCACGCGCTATCTGTAGACTGAACTAAAGTACACACTCCCCACCTCATTGCCTCAGCAAACACCCTGAGGAAATTGATGTTGTTTAATTGATCAACTGCAGATTTTTAACAATTAGAACTTCATAAATAAAGCGAAGAAAATATCCAAACTGGTCTAGTATACATTTAGTTGGAAGGATAAGAAAGCGTTTTGATGTCAGGGTTAAATTCAAAGCTATTGTGAAGGCTCTGGAAGTTCTGTTTCTCTGACCATTGAAAAAATAATTGAAATTAATTCCTGATTTTTTTTTTTAAGAAGAAATTCAAGGTTTTTGGTGAAGGAACAAATCAAAGGTCAACTGTGCAGCTTTCCAATGAAGCCACACACATGCGAATTTGTGCAACTTTGTTCAACACCTGAAAAAATAGCTTGGAGTAAACATTGAGATATTGCTTTGCACTGTATTCACCAGTGGCCCTAGGAGAGCAGCTGAGCTTACCTTTGCCGCATTCAATAATGAATGTTACGCTGCAACTCCAGGCCAAAGGAGAATTAAACCACCGATAACCGAACAAGGCTTTATCCCATTACATCTCTCTGCTGCCGAGTCAGAAAACCAAGATGTGAACTCAGCAGAAGTAGAGAAGCCTGGTCAACAGAAGATCACTGCCCCTCCTTTACGTTTCCGACCCATTGCCAGGCTCTTACAGATGTTGCGAAATGGGGAGCAACAGACTGGGAGAGAAAAACATCAAGTAACACGGAACATTGAACATGGAACGTACAACAGGACAGCACAGGAACAGGCCCTTTGGCCCACAACACATGTGGTGAACATAACGCCACGTTAAACTAATTTCCTCTGCCTGCACGTAATGCATATCCCTCCATCCCCTGCATATCCATGTGATTCAATTCAATGTTTCAATGATAGTGTCTCGATGCTGTGAAATGCTTTGTTTTGCATGCAGCCCGGTAAAATCGCACAGCAGACCTCACCTGGGCAGTACACAAGAGTCTCCACATTGCTGGTGCCGACTGAGTTACAAACCTTCACTGTACAGTCCTATTTTCTGACTGTCGCTGCACTGCTCTCAGTATCCCGTCCGCTGGGTCACCCCCTTCGTTCTTGATGCCCCCCCCCCATTGTTCTCGATATTCCACCTTGCTCACAACAGTCCACCTCACTCACAACGGACCCCCTCTATGCTCTCGACCGTCCCCTCATGCGGTCCCAAAAGTCTTTTAAGCGCCACTATCATTTCTGCCCCAACCATCACCCCCTGGCATTCTCTACGTTCCAGGCTCCCACCATTCTCTGTGTGGACAACTTGCAATAAACTTCTTTAAACTTTGCCCCTCTCACAAAGTTATGCCCTCTAGTCTTTGACATTTCCACCCTGGGAGAAGGTATTAATCAAAGATAATAGAGGAGCAAGATAGACCACTCGACTCTAAAAACTGTAGTGGGTCATGGGTAAATTTCAGCGCCATCTTAGTAAGCAGATCCTGTGTGCTAGACTGGGCAATGTTCAAACTCTGATTTTTTTCATATATAAAATGTTTGCAAACAATTATTTTTGTTCAACTTCTTGGATAGGTTTACAGTTGACATTTATAACTATTTATTGAAGAGTTGCTGCTTCATGATCTTTAAACATTGGAGGTATTTATTCACAAAATGCTGGAGTAACTCAGCAGGTCAGGCATCATCTCGGGAGAGAAGGAATGGGTGACATTTCGGGTCGAGACCCTTCTTCAGACTGAAGAAGGGCTCGACCCGAAACGTCACCTATTCATCAGTCTGAAGAAGGGTCTCGACCGGAAACGTCACCCATTCCTTCTCTCCCGAGATGCTGCCTGACCTGCTGAGTTACTCCAGCATTTGTGAATAAATACCTTCGATTTGTACCAGCATCTGCAGTTATTTTCTTATACTATTTAAACTTTGGATGTTACTGATTGAATATTTGCACTAGAGATCCACTCTGTCTGTATCAGGCCAATATTTAATGAACTGTTCTTCTTTGCTTTCTCTGTTAAATTTAATTTCACCTCTTTTTGTTTTATTTTAAAAAGTCATGGAAGCAGAGATTAGGCATTTGCAAACAATAGAACTCTACTGTGTCCACAATATAATTGAAATACTTGACATTTAACTTTATACTTAGAGCCAAGAAAATTTGAATTGGTGAATTGATTAGTTAAAAACCCTTGACAGCCACTAAAATGACCAATGCTGCCTGACGTGGTACAGAAGCATGAATCCAGTTCAAATAGACACAGTGTTGGAGTAAATCACCGGGTCAGGCAGCATCTCTAGAGAAAAAGGATGGGTGATGTTTCAGGTTGGGACCCTTCTTCAGACAATGGGGGGAAGGTGAAGAGCTGGTATAAATCAGGACCTGATCTTTTCATTGTTTAGCTGATATGCGAAACAGGTCAACCCTGTGTATCTCACACGCAAAATAATGTAGATTTTACCATGAATGACAGAAATAAAAAATTGTAAGTTGTCCCGAGTGTGTGTAGGATAGTGATAGTGTGTGGGGATCGTTGGTCGGCATGGACATGGTGGGTGAAGGGTCTGTTTCCACGCTGTATCTCTAAACTAAACTAAACTAATATCAATTGAAGTCGTTGCATGATTTGAACTGGAATAAATCTAGAAGTGCCTCATTGTGCATCGTAGACCCTGAGCACAGAGTGTGTGTGGTGCCTCATCCTGTAAGTATCCAAGGGCCTGTGACCACGGAGAGTGTGCCTGGCAGGTAGCTGTTTAACATGCTAATTATGAGCATAAATGCCTCTTTAGTCCATGCACCACAATTTATTTACTGTTTAATGTTCCCTTATTATTGAGCCAAGCTCCACACTACACGAACCATTAACCAAAACAATGCCGGTCTGCTTCAAACCAATCTGTACATTTCATTCAATTATGATTAGCATTCCGCTTAAAGCGCCAGACATCCGAGGAGTAAGCCATGATTCCCAGATGCCTTTTAGTTGTGTCAACATAACGCGACATAACAGGCCCATCCAGCAACATGAAGGAGCAGTTAAAGGCTGCGATAGAATCCTACTGTGATGCTCGACGTTCACGTATGCATGAGAAGTGACAGTGGAGTTTGAGCCATTCGTGTGCACAGCATCCCAACCAACTCACCCATCATTCCCAGACACTTCCCCCCAAAGAAACAAATCTAAATATTTGTGTATTGGGAGCTAGTACGTATCAACTAGGTCGGATGTACAGGGAAATGATTCTTGCTGGGTTAGAATGCATAAGAAGTATCTGCAGATGCTGGTTCATACCAAAGATACCCACAAAAAGCTGGAGTAACTCAGCGGGTCAGGCAGCATCTCTGAAGAGAAGGAATAGGTGACGTTTTGGGTCGGAACCTTTTTTCAGCCTGACCCGCTGAGTGACTCCAGCTTTTTGTGGGTATCTTCGGTACTTGCTGCGGGTCAGGATTTGGAAAGAAAAGTTTAGAGTGAGTTGAAACTAAAATAGATGGGTGATAGCAGGCAACCAGGAAAACATCTGTAGAAACAAAGAACTACAGATGCTGGTTTATACACAAGATGGACACAAAGTGCTGGAGTAACTCAACGGGTCTGAAGAAGGGTCCCGACCAGATACGACACCAAAGATGCTGCTTGACTTGCTGAGTTACTCCAGCACTTTGTGTCTGTCCTAGGAAAGCATTTGATTTGGTGGCAGGTTACTGACTGAAGGTGTCAAATCACCCTTCAAGTAAGTTCCAGTTTGCGTAGCAGATTCTGCATTCCCTGTTTTACTTTTGAGTTTACCGTGTTATCATTGGGCCACCACAGTGGCACATCTGGTGGGGCTGCTGCCTCACAGCAGTTGAGACACAGGTTCAATCCTGACCTCAGGCGCTGTCTTTGTGCGGAGATTGCACGTTCTCCCCGTGATCACGTGGGTTTCCTCCGGGTGCTCCGGTTTCCTCCCAAATGCCAAAGACCAGCGGGTTTGTAGATTAATTGGCCTCTACAAATTGCACCTAGAGTGTAGGGAGTGGATGAGAAAGTGGGGTAACATAGAACTAGCGGGAACGGGTGATCGGTGACTGGTGTGGACCTGGTGGGCCAAAGGGCCTGATTCCATGCTGTATAATTAAAACTACAACTAAAACTGAATTAAAACCATCCAGAGGTGATGAGGACAGGGGGGGGGGGGGAGAGGGTTCCAATGGCAGAGGGAGTGAGGAACGGTAAAGGCAATGGAAGTATTTTAATTTTGTGATGACAGACCAAGTTAGATGGTCAATCATGTGCCAAACACTATGCTGAGTAGCAGTTTGTCTGGGACATTAGTATTGTGATTTTTAAAAACTTCGTTTGTTTCGAAGATAGATACAAAATGCTGGAGCAACTCAACGGGCCAGGCAGCATCTCTGGAGAAAAAGGATAGGTGACGTTTTGGATTGGAACTCTTCTTTGAGAGACTACCTCTCAGACCATCCTTGATTTTATCTCTGCTGGCTGATTGCCCTCCACAGCCTCCAACTTTATCGTTCCTCAGTTCCACAAGGTCTGGTTTTACCTTCTCCCCCAAACAGTCCTAAGTAGGGTCCCGATCTGAAACATCACCCATCCTTATTCTCCAGTGGGGAAGAAACTAGACCTGTGGAAGCAGCGCTCCCTCTCCTTCACAGGGAAAAATCTGGTCATCAGGTGTGAGGTGCTCTCGGGGCTGTTGTACTTGGCGCAAGTGAGGCCCGTCCCTCCCTCCTACGCCACGGGGATCACCCGGGCCGTCTTCCGCTTCATCTGGGGGTCGACGATGGACCGGGTGCGACGAGCCACAATGCAGAAGTCGGCAGACAACGGGGGTAAAAGCGTGCCCAACGCCGCCCTCATCCTGATGGCCACCTTCGTGTGTGGCTGCATCAGGCGGAGCGTAGAGCCAAGGCACGTGGGCACCAAGGGCCACTACCTGCTGAGGTTCTACCTGCCCCCGGTGTTGCGAAGGATGGGCCTGGCGCAGATGCCACGCAATGTGCCAGTCAGCTGGGCATTGCCGCGCCATCTGTCGCTCGTGGAAAGGTTCTTCCGGACCAACACCTTTGACCACAAGTCCATCGGGCAGTGGTCAGCACGGAACGTCCTGCAGTTTTGTGAAGAACATGTTGTGGATATATTTATTTCTTTATTTCTCGAATAAAGTATACTTTGGTTGCAACCACAATACAAATGAAATCAAAGAAGCTCGCTGAGCTGATGCAAGGGCTTGTGGATCCAAAACATGTGGAGCTCCATGTGGAAGGAAGTTGTGTTCAGCAAGTCAAGGCAATAGTGTTTAACCGACATATGCACGACAGCGCAAGAATAACATTCTCACTTGCTGCAGCTTTACAGGCAGACTAACACAGCAGCACAACAAATAAATGTATAATAATCACTGATACAATACCACTTAACTGGACCAGAATAGTGCAATGTGAAATCCATAGTAGATCGCTGCTTGGGTAGGGTTGTGGTTAGCGTTGAGTACTGTGCTTCTGGAGCCTGATGGTTGCTGGGAAGAAGCTGTTCTTGAACCTGGAGGTCACAGTTCTTAGGCTCCTGTACCTTCTTCCCCGTAGCAGCAGCGAGATGATAGCAGTATGTCAGTTATTTCACGAAATGCTGGGGTAACTCAGCAGGTCAGGCAGCATCTCAGGAGAGAAGGAATGGGTGACGTTTCGGGTCGAGACCCTTCTTCAGACTGATGTCAGGAGGGCGGGACAAAGGAAGGATATAGGTGGAGACAGGAAGACAGAGGGAGAACTGGGAAGTGGGAGGGGAAGAGAGGTACAGAGGAACTATCTAAAGTTGGAGAAGTCAATGTTCATACCGCTCATGTCATTTGACATTTTGTTCAGTACCACCAGGAGTTCCAAGAGCGATGGACAAAATTAAAACAGGGCCTAAAAAGATGGATAACAATGGAACATTAGAACAACTTCCAAGGATGTGAGTGTCTAGTAAAAAAATAACTCACATTTAAAATTTTAAACAATGAAGTCTGGGATTGATAGATTAGTGATCAATGGGACCAGGCAGTGATCAATTAGCAGCTAATCAGCAGTACCAGTTTATCGGGATCTCCTGTGAACTGAAAGCTGGGCACGGCACAGGAGACGTTTAAATAACATCAACTACGAAGGTGCCACCCACATTAAAGGGCAACTCTACTTCAAAGTCCTTCACTGGCAGTGAAGTATTTTCAGATGTCCCTGAGAGGATAAAAGAGCTGTCGAGATGCAAGCGTGTCTTTCTTGTTGAGGCTCGGAGCAACATATTGCACTATGAACTGAATGCCCTGACCAATGTGGGAAGCTGAGAATTCGGTAAAAGAGAGAATTCAGTGGAGGAGGAAGAAATTCATCTATTTTGCCACTGAATGCTCCACTTAAGGCATTAGCTACAGGGAGAGGTTGGACAGACCTGGCTTCACAGATCTGAATTGGAACAGCAGAAGCTGAGGGGAGACCTGATAGAAGTATGTAAAAGGAGAACGGCATAGATAGGGTAGATGGTCAGAAGCTATTTCCCACGATGAAATATCAAGTACGAGAGGCGATAGTTTAAGGTGAGAGGGGCTAAGTTTAAACAAAGTTGAAACTGTCTTTTACACAGAGAGTGGAGGGTGCCTGGAACATGCTGTGGAGGGTGGGTGATGGAGGGTGGGTGATGGAGGGTGGATGATGGAGGGTGGGTAATGGAGGGTGATGATGGGGGTGGTGATGGAGGGTGGGTGATGGGGGGTGGTGATGGAGGGTGGGTGATGGGGGGTGGTTAGGGAGGGTGGGTGATGGGGGGTGGTGATGGAGAGTGGTGATGGAGGGTGGTGATGGAGGTGGGTGATGGAGGGTGGGAGATGGAGGGTGGGTGATGGAGGGTGGGTGATGGAGGGTGGGTGATGGAGGGTGGGTGATGGGGGGTGGTTAGGGAGGGTGGTGATGGAGGGTGGGTGATGGAGGGTGGGAGATGGAGGGTGGGTGATGGAGGGTGGGTGATGGAGGGTGGGTGATGGGGGGTGGTTAGGGAGGGTGGTGATGGAGGGTGGTGATGGAGGGTGGGTGATGGAGGGTGGTGATGGAGGGTGGGTGATGGAGGGTGGGTGATGGGGGGTGGTTAGGGAGGGTGGGTGATGGGGGGTGGTGATGGAGGGTGGGTGATGGGGGATGGTGATGGAGGGTGGGTGATGGGGGGTGGTTAGGGAGGGTGGGTGATGGGGGGTGGTGATGGAGGGTGGTGATGGAGGGTGGTGATGGAGGTGGGTGATGGAGGGTGGGAGATGGAGGGTGGGTGATGGAGGGTGGGAGATGGAGGGTGGGAGATGGAGGGTGGTGATGGAGGGTGGTGATGGAGGGTGGGTGATGGAGGGTGGGTGATGGAGGGTGGTGATGGAGGGTGGGTATGGAGGGTGGTGATGGAGGGTGGGTGATGGAGGGTGGTGATGGAGGGTGGTGATGGAGGTGGGTGATGGAGGGTGGGAGATGGAGGGTGGGTGATGGAGGGTGGGTGATGGAGGGTGGGTGATGGAGGGTGGGTGATGGAGGGTGGGTGATGGGGGGTGGTTAGGGAGGGTGGTGATGGAGGGTGGGTGATGGAGGGTGGGAGATGGAGGGTGGGTGATGGAGGGTGGGTGATGGAGGGTGGGTGATGGGGGGTGGTTAGGGAGGGTGGTGATGGAGGGTGGTGATGGAGGGTGGGTGATGGAGGGTGGTGATGGAGGGTGGGTGATGGAGGGTGGGTGATGGAGGGTGGGAGATGGAGGGTGGGAGATGGAGGGTGGGAGATGGAGGGTGGGAGATGGAGGGTGGTGATGGAGGGTGGTGATGGAGGGTGGGAGATGGAGGGTGGGAGATGGAGGGTGGGAGATGGAGGGTGGGAGATGGAGGGTGGGAGATGGAGGGTGGTGATATGATAGAGGCATTTATGAGGCTTTTGGATAGACACATGAATAGGCAGTGAATGATCTGGACTGTGTACAGGTAGGTAAGGGGTGGTCTGGGCATCATGTTCCCATGTTGTCCCGTTCTATGTTCCATATTCTATGTTCTAAGAACGTAGCCAGGGTCCTGCAACTAACACTTGATTAAATTAATAACTTATATTGGTTAAATTAATTAATTTGAGGAAAGCAAAAAGATGATCGAATGATTTAATTCCATAATTGATTAAGTGCACGAAACAAAGTTGTTGGTACTGTGTCAAAGTAAGGGGCAAGGCAGTGGGGAGAGTGCAGTACACATCACACACATCCCCACCAAACGCCCACGTTTCTGGGAAGACGCATGAGACAACCGATGCTGGAATCTTCAGCAATAAACAAGTGTTGGAGGAGCTCAGCGGATGAGGCAGCATCTGTGGAGGGGAATGAACTGTCCCAACCTAAATATGGTCTGTCCATTTCCCTCCACACATCTTGCCTGGCCCACTGAGTTCCCCCAGCACTTTGTTTTTAGTGATTCGAGGAACCTTGAGGCAAAATTGTTGGGTCGAGTTCGGGAGCACAAATAGTGTGACGTGTCAATGGGAGGCTTGCCTCTGCATTGCAGGCCATATCGCTCAGATCAGCTGGTGGTACAAGTGTGACCTGGTGTCAGGTCTGACAATAAAGAAAGGTTGCAGGGGCAAACTGCATACTCCATTGTGGTACGTCAGATGGGTCAAGGAAGGGGAGTGAAACTCTTTCATGCTCAGTGCCAGTTCAGAGTGCATGATAGAAAGAGGAGGCAATGGCCTAGATTTGTGCTAGGGTTGCCAACTGTCCCGTATTAGCCGAGACATCCCATAATTTGGGTTAAATTGGTTTGTCCCGTATGGGACCGCCCTTGTCCCGTATTAGGCCCGGGTGGCGCTGTAGGCCCGAACACTGTAGGCCCGGACGCTGTAGGTCCCAACAGTTTAAGTCCCGACACTCTAGGTTTCCGACATTTTAGCTCCAGACAGTCTAGGTCCAGAGACCTAGGCCTAACGGAGGTTCGCCTCCTGGCCCAGGCAGCCGCCATTGGTGGAGGGGGATCACATGGCCGCTGGCTGGGTGAGGTCATGTGGGGCGCGGGGCGGTGACATCACCTTGTCCCGTATTTAGGAGTGAGATAGTTGGCACCCCTAGTCTGAGGAGTGATGAGTGTTGGGCTCTGGGGCTATGGGCTCAGGAAGGAAGAGGAGAGGAACTAAAACTATGAAGAGGAGGTGAATCAGTGACTGGTGTTCTGAGGATCCAGAGGCACTGAGTGTTAAGCTGGGAAGATCATTGGCACCGTGTGGGTGGGTGAAGGCTGGTTGTAGGCTCGCAGGACAGTTCAGCAGTGTTTAACAAAAACCAGCTTCCTGTGAAAGACAATGCATGCACAAGGCCAGGCTGTCCAGAGAATCAATAAGGGGTGGCCAAAATTAAGGAGACAAATAATCTTGCCCCAGCAGATATTGCAAAGCTAAAGTTTGCAAAAAGAACGATGCTGAAAACCACTCAGCAGGTCAGGAAGGATCTGTGGTGCAAGACACAATGAACATTTCAAGAGTAACAAGAGACTAGATGCTGAAATAAGGAGCATAAAACACACTACTGGAGCAACACGGTCAGGCAGCATCCGTGGAGGGCATGGACAGTTGAGATTTCTGGTCGGGAAATGGGGTCGACACAGTGGTACAACTGATAGAGCAGCTGCCTCACAGCACCAGAGACCCCGGTTCAATCCTGATCTCTGCCGCTGTCTGTGTGGAGTTTGCACATTATCCCTGTGACCATGTGGGTTTCCTCTGGGTGCATCAGTTTACTCCCACATTGCAAAGAGGTGCAAGTTTGTAGGTTAAATGGCCTCCATGAATTGCCTCTAGTGTGTAGGGAGTGGATGAGGAAGTGGGATAACATAGAACAGGTGTGAACAGGTGAGCGATGGTCGGCGTGGTCTCAGGGGCCTGAAGGGCCTGTTTCCATGCGGTATCTCGAAAACTAAAATGAAATACTAAAACGCTTCATTTGAAGTCAAGGGAACATAATTGGCGTAAAGAGATGAGGGGAAGGGTGGGGCAAGAGCTGGCAAACAAGGCGTGGATCCAGGTTAGGAGGAGTCCATTAGAAAATGGATTTGGGGTGGTGGGAAGCGGGGAGAAAATGACAGAGATTGGGAGGTGATGTGGAGAACATCTTGTGTGGGAAAATAACTGCAGATGCTGGTTCAAATCAAAGGTAGACACAAAATGCTGGAGTAACTCAGCGGGTCAGGCAGCATCTCTGGAGAGAAGGAATGGGTGACGTTTCGGGTCGAGTCTGAAGAAGGGTCTCGACCTGAAACATCACCCATTCCTTCTGACCCGCTGAGTTACTCCAGCATTTCGTGTCTACCCTGGAGAACATCTCGGGTGATTGACCATTACGAAGGTATAAAGTTTCAGATGGTGCAGCACAATCTGACTGGATTTGCAGTGAAATGTGAAGTGGAACATATTTGAAATGCTGTGGAATTTTGCAAGATGACAGCCATTACATTAGCGATCTCTTTTATCAAATGCTTCAAAATCCCTGGTTGCACCACATCCTGGAGAGTGATTGCATTGTATACCTCCAATACTTATTTTTCACTTACGTTAATTTGTGTGATTTCCTCATTCATTCCAGACCCACGATTCTCCACGGTTCCCAGGAGTGTTTGCATTTCCTGAAGTTACAAGAGTGATTCTACACCAAACTCTACCTCTTTGGGGACAGATCACATGGACATTCAGAGGCTGCTAATAATGTACGTAATTGTTCCTTATGCCTGTGGTGTGGCACGGTGGTACAGTGGTAGAGCTGCTACCTTACAGCACCAGAGACCCAGATTCGATCCTGACTACGGGGGCTGTCTGAATGGAGTTTGTACATTCTCCCTGTGACCACGTGGGTTTTCTCCGGGTGCTCCGGTTTCCTCTCACAACTCAAAGACATAGAGACTTGTAGGTTAATTGGCTTTGGTAAGAGAGTAATATTGTCCCTAGTGCGTGGGTTAGTGTACAAGGTGATCACTCAGTGGGCCAAATGGGCTGTTTCCGCTCTGTATCTCTAAAATCTAAAGTCTAAAAGTCTTCTCGTCAGCCCAAGGTTCCAGCGAGATTTAGCACCCAGCCGTGAACTGGTCAGCTTTGCTCTGCATGCGTTTCACACCCACAAATTCCAATTCTCCCCGAAGGCTTTTTCAAAGGTTGGAAAAATACATTCTTGAGCAAAGTTTGTTTAATGGATTGGCTGATGCTTGGGTGCTTCAATTACCCTGCGATAATATTCAAACCCAAATGAAACCTAATCATCTGTTCATTGATATCGTTGCCATTACTTCTGCTGGTATGTGTTTTATTTGACAGAGGGTGAAATACGGTTTCATTAAAATTGGTGTTAAAATGCATGCTTTGCGTTTAATTTACATAGTTATGTGTACAATGTGGTGTCAGCGGCCGCAACTATCTGCTCAAGGTTTTCTAATCTTTCTGTTAATATTCAATGTCTGTTTCCACAAGTTATTTATGACAGTGATATTTCACTTGTAATGGCTTTTGCCCTCATTGGTACGGCAGACCTCCTCCATGCTGCTGGAGTGCTTTCTATTCTTATTTCTTTGTGATTATGTGAAGCCTATTCGCCTTAGCTGAAATTTGACATACTTGCTCATTCCACTGTCTGACACTAATTCATGTAGACATTGTATTTTGGTATTTATTCACAAAATGCTGGAGTAACTCAGCAGGTCAGGCAGCATCTCAGGAGAGAAGGAATGGGTGACGTTTCGGGTCGAGACCCTTCTTCAGACTAACATACATTCTATAAGAAAATAACTACAGATGCTGGTACAAATCGATTTATTCACAAAATGCTGGAGTAACTCAGCAGGTCAGGCAGCATCTCGGGAGAGAAGGAATGGGTGACGTTTCGGGTCGAGACCCTTCTTCAGACTGATGTCGGGGGTGGGACAAAGGAAGGATACATTCTATTATTACTTTCAATGTCATTGATGTAGTTATTTAACATTTAAATTTCATTTTTCCTCCAGTTCTGCATTTTAGTTTAGTATTTAAATTAGTTTAGAGATACAAGTCCGCAGTCTACCAAGTCCGCGCCGATCTGTACATTGTTCTATCCTATACACTAGGGACAATCTACAAAAGCCAATTAACCTACAAAGCTGCACATCTTTGAGATGTGGGAGGAAATTGGAGCACCCTGAGAAAACCCACACGGTCACAGGGGAACATGCAAACGCTGTATAGACAGCGCCTGTAGTCAGGATTAAACCCGGGTCTCTGGTGCTGTGAGGTAGCAACTCAACTGCTGTGCCAGTGTACCACACATATGTTTCAACGTGTCATGTTATAAATATATTCCCTTGATCAACTCAATGTGCACCATTCATTGTTTCCTGGTCTGATTTTTGCTGCCCTCTGCTCATTCATACCTGGGCATTTGGCCCATTGTACTCTGGTTTCCCCTTGTAATGGTGCTCTCAGTGAGTTATGGTCTTTGCATTGGTCTGCACATCGTATTGCTGGATAAAGCATGTGTTGATTACAATTAGATGAACTCCCAAACGCTTCCGTGCAGAGACAACTGGTGTTCTGCTACATAGGCGTGCAGCGTAGGTTCATGAGGTTAATTCCCGGAATGGCGGGACTGTCATATGTTGAAAGACTGGAGCGACTAGGCTTGTATACACTGGAATTTAGAAGGATGAGAGGGGATCTTATCGAAACATATAAGATTATTATGGGATTGGACACGTTGGAGGCAGGAAACATTTTCCCAATGTTGGGGGAGTCCAGAACCAGGGGCCACCATTTAAGAATAAGGGGTAGACCATTTAGAACGGAGATGAGGAAAAACTTTTTCAGTCAGAGTTGTGAATCTGTGGAATTCTCTGCCTCAGAAGACATTGGAGGCCATTTCTCTGAATGCATTCAAGAGAGAGCTAGATAGAGCTCTTAAGGATAGCGGAGTCAGGAGGTATGGGGAGAAGGCAGGAATGGGGTACTGATTGAGAATGATCAGCCATGATCACATTGAATGGCGGTGCTGGCTCGAAGGGCCGAATGGCCTCCTCCTGCACCTATTGTCTATTGTCTATTGTCTATTGTCTATGATGCAGGGAAAGTTGGCATGCAGTTTCAACAGGGGAAGCCAATGAAGTATTGATTGTCATTGGAATGGGATGGAGGCCAAGGATTAGCCGCCTTGCTACAACTGCACAGGGTGTTGGAGAGCCCACACCTCAAACGATGCTCATTGTCACTCTCCTTATTTAAGGAGTGAAATACCTATTTTTGAGGCAGGTTAATAGGTAGTAGCCTGGAATTATTTCTGAATACAATATTGGCATTTAAGAGACTTTTGAATAAACATATGCATGTACAGGGAATGGAGGGACATGGATTATGTACAGGCAGATAAGAGTTGGCTTGTCACCATGTTCAGCATAAACATTGTGGGCCGAAGGGCCTGTTCTCATGCTGCATTGTTCTATCTTCTATGTTCTATGGAAGAAGAGTTGTCCTTTGAAGAAAGAGTGAACACATGAAGCTTATACATTGCTCAGAAGAATGAGTGATGGTCTAATTGAATCTGAGACGCTCATAAGGTAGATATTGATATGACGTTTCCACTGGTAGGAGGGACAGTGCATGAAACATAATTCAGAATGGCATAATTCAGGTGAATAGGAAAGAATAGGAAAGTGAGCTGAAACACATTTCACTAATAATGCAAAATGCAAAATCTACGTGAACAATTTTTCTATGAAACCACAATCTTCAGTTATGTAAATAACTGAGTAAAGTAACTTTAATTACCTCAAACCAGTCTGAAGAAGGGTCTCGACCCAAAACGTCACCCATTCCTTCTCTCCAGAGATGCTGCCTGACCCACTGAGCTACTCCAGCATTTTGTGTCTATCTTAACTTTAATAGAAAGGCAGATTATTATCTGAATGGTGTCAAGTTAGGAAGAGGGGATGTTCAACGAGATCTGGGTGTCCTAGTGTATCAGTCACTGAAAGGAAGCATGCAGGTACAGCAGGCAGTGAAGAAAGCCAATGGAATGTTGGCCTACGTAACAAGAGGAGTTGAGTATAGGAGCAAAGAGGTCCTTCTACAGTTGTACCGGGCCCTGGTGAGACCGCACCTGGAGTACTGTGTGCAGTTTTGGTCTCCAAATTTGAGGAAGGATATTCTTGCTATTGAGGGCGTGCAGCGTAGGTTCACTAGGTTGATTCCCGGAATGGCGGGACTGTCGTATGTTGAAAGGCTGGAGCAATTAGGCTTGTATACACTGGAATTTAGAAGGATGAGGGGGGATCTTATTGAAACGTATAAGATAATTAGGGGATTGGACACATTAGAGGCAGGAATCATGTTCCCAATGTTGGGGGAGTCCAGAACAAGGGGCCACAGTTTAAGAATATGGGGTAGGCCATTTAGAACGGAGATGAGGAAGAACTTTTTCAGTCAGAGAGTGGTGAAGGTGTGGAATTCTCTGCCTCAGAAGGCAGTGGAGGCCAGTTCGTTGGATGCTTTCAAGAGAGAGCTGGATAGAGCTCTTAAGGATAGCGGAGTGAGGGGGTATGGGGAGAAGGCAGGAACGGGGTACTGATTGAGAGTGATCAGCCATGATCGCATTGAATGGCGGTGCTGGCTCGAAGGGCTGAATGGCCTACTCCTGCACCTATTGTCTATTGTCTAATTCTATTCCAGGTTTGATTATCATGAGTTACAGGTCAAGTTCAAAGTGTGGCACAAAATGCACCTTTTCTGAAATGACTGACCATTCATTGCTTTGATACATGAATATCAATTAATTTAGAACAGCAAATAATATGTGCTTATTCACAAAGTGCTGGAGTAACTCAGCAGGTCGGGCAGCATCTCGGGAGAGAAGGAATGGGTGACGTTTCGGGTCATCAGTCTGAAGAAGGGTCTCGACCCGAAACGTCACCCATTCCTTCTCTCCCGAGATGCTGCCTGACCTGCCGAGTTACTCCAGCATTTTGTGAATAAATACCTTTGATTTGTACCAGCATCTGCAGTTATTTTCTTATACTAAATAATATGTGCTAATGGAATGTTTAAAATATCGAAATTATCTGCCAGTGGAATATCTACTGGAAGAGCCCGGATCCAAAACGTGAGTCTGAAGAAGGGTCTCAACCTGAAACGTCACCCATTCCTTCCCTCCACAGATGGTGCCTGACCCGCTGAGTTACTCCAGCATTTTGTGTCTATCTGAGTTACTCCAGCATTTTGTGTCTATTTTGTGTCCAAACCAGCATCTGCAGTTCCTTCCTACATAACCTAGAATGATTCCATCTACTTAGGACGGGCAGTATCTTGTTTGATTCCCTTATGCACAGAAGGCTGCGGAGGCCAATCAATGGATATTTTTAAGACAGAGATAGATAGATTCTTGATTAGTACGGGTATCAGGGGTTATGGGGAGAAGGCAAGAGAATGGGGTTAGGAAGGAAAGATAGGTCAGGCATGATTGAATGGCAGAGTAGACTTGATGAATGGTCGAATGGCCTAATTCTGCTCCTAACACTTATGAACATGAACTTATCTTTAATGAGATCTGGTTGTTTTAGCATTCCAGTACCAGAGCCTTATACTAAACCTTTGAATGATGATGCAGGGGAGTGGATCTGCAGCTAATTTAGTTGTGTTTAGCTTTAGTTTAGAGATACAGCATGGAAATCGGCCCTCTGTCCAACCGAGTCCACCCATTCACACGAGTTCTATATTTTTTTTCAGAATTACTTTTATTGAACACTAATTCACAATTGTGGTGTCTGGTACACCAATATATCAAACGCCTTACCACATAGCACACTCAGTTCACCAATATATCAAAAGCCTTACCACATAACACACTCAGTTCACCAATATATCAAAAGCCTTATCACATAGCACACTCAGTTCACCAATATATCAAACACCTTACCACATAGCACACTCAGTTCTTAATGAGATACTCCCACTGCAAAGACCTTCTTTTAATCAGTTGGACGGAAGGTCTTTGAAAGTTGAAGGAATTATGTGATTTGCTTGACACCATCAAATTCTTGAGCTGTTTTCTTTAAAATAAAACCATTAATGAGTTAAGATAAGTTTTCTTGTTGAGAATTTTACGTTGTACCTTAACCTGCTCTGCCAGCAAACACCAGGGCCAAATGGTGGCATGTAATAAACATTACAGGTGCTGATTTATCTCAAAGATAGACATAAGATGCTGGAGTAACTGAGCAGGTCAGGCAGCATCTCCTTAACTGGTGACATCTTCTGTTGTACATTATCGCTGGTTCCCTGACGATATTTTCCAATCTGCACGAGAAAATAGGATAGAAAATTATATTCAGGGCTAGAAAAAAAACCTAGAGTTAAGGACTTTAAGTCCTTAAAGTTAATATAGAACTCGATGGTCAGCATGGACTCGATGGTCAGCATGGACTCGATGGTCAGCATGGACTCGATGGTCAGCATGGACTCGATGGTCAGCATGGACTCGATGGTCAGCATGGACTCGATGGTTAGCATGGACTCGATGGTCAGCATGGACTCGATGGTTAGCATGGACTCGATGGTCAGCATGGACTCGATGGTTAGCATGGACTCGATGGTCAGCATGGACTCGATGGTTAGCATGGACTCGATGGTCAGCATGGACTCGATGGACAGCATGGACTCGATGGACAGAAGATCCTGTTTCCATGCTGCATCTTTCAATCAATCAATGCATAGAGTAAAGAAACAACGAACTGTAAATGTCGGTTTCTACAAAGGTGGACACTAAGTGCTGGAGTAACAGCAGGCCAGAGGAGGATAAAGATAGGTGACCTTTTGGCAATGGACCCTTCTTCTGACTGAAAGTAAGCGGTTAGATGTCAGTTAAGATTTACATAGAAATATGTTTCCTGCTTTTTTCGTGATGCTAAATGATCTCTAAACAGAAGTGTATGGAATAATGTTGTTCCTGGCTTATAGGTAATAAATTCTAAAATGGCAACTTACTGTCAATAGCAAACTTATTCTTTAAAGAACGCTGACTGCTTTAATTCTGAATGAAAAATTCTTATAATTGATGAGATATCGTGGAAACATGAAAACTGTCAAAATAAATTGGAACTGAAATAGTTAAAGCAGCCTAGTCTGATAAATATCACTCACATTGTCTAGTCCAGAGAATTGGATGCTTCTGCCAGGAAATTACCTGACACAAAGTGTAATTATGGTTATAAATCTGTCTGAACTATAAACCATCTGAAGACATTTTAATGGTTTAGTCAACAGAGGATATACCTTCACCTTATAATAGCCCCGAAGCCAACAATCAATATTTGGCTTCAAGTTACCTTTGGAATCTGTGCTTCAAGTATTTCTGAAGTTGTCATGTGGACTATCGGACATTCCCTGAGTGCCAATGTTATTGTCAATCATAATCAAACAGAAGGTTTATTTTCCTTTTCTTACCCTCTCTATGGATGGCACGCTAATGCAGTGGTAGAGTTGCTGCACAGCACCAGAGACCCAGGTTCAATCTTGATTACGGATGCTGTCTGCACGGAGTTTGTACGTTACTCCTGTGACCTCGTGGGTTTTCTCTGGGTGCTCCACTTTCCTCCCACATTCCAAAGACGTGCAGGTTTGTAGGTTAATTGGCTTCTGTAAATTGTCCCTAGTGTGCTGGATAGAACTAGTGTATGGGTGACTAGAGTCATAGTGTCATAGTGTGGAACCTATGGCTCCAACCTTTGGCCCAACCTGCCCACAATGTCCCAGCTACATTAGTCCCACTTGCCTGCGCTTGGTCCATATACCTCCAAACCTGTCCTATCCATGTATCTGTCTGACTGTTTCTTAAATGATGGGATAGTCCTAGCCTCAACTACCTCCTCTGGCAGCTTATTCCATACACCCACCACCCTTTGTGTGAAAATGTTACCCCTCAGATTCCTATTAAATCTTTTCCCCTTCACCTTGAACCTATGTCCTCTGGTCCTCGATTCCCCTACTCTGGGCAAGAGACTCTGTGCATCTACCCGATCTATTCCTCTCATGATTTTGTACACCTCTATAAGATCACTCCTCATCCTCCTGTGCTCCATGGAATAGAGACCCAGCCTACTCAACCTCTCCCTGTAACTCACACCTTCTAGTCCTGGCAACATCCTTATAAATCTCCTCTGAGCTCTTTCAAGCTTGACAATATCTTTCCTATAACATGGTGCCCAGAACTGAATGTCATGAACAATATTCTAAACGCGGTCTCACTAACATCTTCTACAACCTCCCAATTTCAATACTCTAGACTCTGACTGATGGTTGGTCTGCATAGATTCCATACAGCCTGTTTCCATACAGATTCCATACAGCTTGTTTCCATACAGATTCCATACAGCTGAAGTATGAGTTCACCAGCAACTGTCCTCCAACACGGGGGAAAGTGTTGTGGGAGATACTGCGAGGTGTTTACCTGGTGAATGTTGAGTATGGGCTCGGACACGTCTTTGCTCACTGCCTCCTTCCTCACCTGTAACCTCCTCCACACTCACACTTCAGGTGAGGCTTGGTGTCCACATGGTGAGCCTGATGGCGGTCCTGTCAATGTTCACCATCCTGTGCCACAACACACATCTGGCCCGCGATCCCATTCCTAGTCCCAGGCCCCACACTCGTGCAGCAATACGTAGTCAGTCCTCAGGTCTAATGATGCAACCTTGTTTTATTTCTCACATGTGCAACTGCACAGTAAAGTTATTTGTGCATATATACACACGTAGACGCCACCATGTTTTGGAGCCATTTCCAAAGTACACAGTCCTGTCGGCCCGTGCTCTCGGTCTACTGTAGTGGCTCCTGATCCACGTAGGCCCCAGGCTCCTGCATGGCCTCTCTCCATCGCCCTCGATTGGCTTAGCCCATGAACCGATGTCCCTCTCCTCGCCCGGCCATCTTTGTGTCCTGTGGATACATGGGCAGCTGGCTGTGAAGGCACTGGACGCAGAGCCTGGTCCACCCTCCCACTGCCTCTTGCTCCCGTGTCTGATGTCTCAAGCAGCTCGCACCCTGTACCTAGTCCGCCAAGCCTGCGGGCGGCTTTGTTCTCCATGTGACTGCGTGGCTTACTCTCGCTCCCAAAGACATCATGGTCGGTTGTACTTGTTGGTGACGGTTAGCTACTTCAAATACCGAGAGAGCAGTTCCATCCTGTGTTCAGCTAAGCAACGCGATCCTTGATATATAGCCAAAGGAACTGCAGATGCTGGTATACAAAAAAAGATACAAAGTGCTCGAGTAACTCTGGAGAACACGGATTGGCAATGTCTCCGGGAGGGGGCAGCTGGAAGAGAGGTGGGGCGGGGACACATCCTGACAAGTGATAGGTGGATACTTGACAAGGAAGTGGTGAGGCGTTTGATTTGCAGATGGTTGGACAAATGCCAGAGATGTAAAGACAAAAGAGTATGAGACAAGGAGGGAAGAATTGAAGAGGCGTGAAATGTGAAGCTAGAGGAAGGAATTTAGGTTGAAGAGGATGGGGGAGGGGGAAAGGGAGAAATGGGTGTGCATCAGATGAGAGGGGAGGGGGAAAAAGAGAGTCCTGACCTGAAATATCACCTATCCCTGTTCTCCAGAGATGCTGCCTGACCCACTGAGTTTACTTTTTAGAGATACAGCATGGAAACAGGCCCTTCAGCCCACTGAGTCCTCATGCCGACAATCACCACAGGCTAATGCTATCCAACACACACAAGGGACAATTTACAAATTTACCAAGCTAATTAGCCTACAATCCAGCAGGTCTTTGGAGTGTGGGAGGAAACTGAAGATCTGGGGGGAAAACCCACACAGGTCACGGGGAGAACGTACAAACTCCGTACAGACAGCACCCGTAGTCAGGATCGAACCGGGGTCTCTGGCGCTGTAAAGCAGCAACTCTACCGCTGCGCCACCGTGCCGGTACCCAGTCACTCCAGTGCTTTGTGCCTTTCCATACTGTGTGCTGCTCCAAGCAAGTATGTGTGGACAGGCCAGCGACGCTGATGGGGACACACATCCAATGCATTACAGTTGCATGAAGACAAAAAACATCTCGTTCTGGGACAGTGAAAAGTTGTGTGAGTGACAGCTGAAACCTGAAGCATATTTTCATGAGTTTATTGCAGTATGTATTATTTTGGGGGGTTTCCAGATTCAATACAGACAGTGCTTGGCGCAAAACTCGTTTTTCTTTGTCTCAGTTCTTTTGAACAAGCACGTTTTGTTTTTATTTCTTCAGCTGGCTGAAGAGTTAGCTTGTCTGTAACTGTTCATCACCAATGGTTTCCCTGTGTGGCAACACTTCTGCAGGCGCTGGACACTTCAGCCTTTCCCTCAGCTTTAGCTTTGATGCAGTGTGCTTGCCCTGGTCGGTCGTGGTACTGAGTATAAGAGTTGGGCCTTGAGCTGATATGAGCTGTTTCTACTCGTAGGAAGACAGAGTGCAATGGAGGCGTCATTCAGAATAACGGTCGCCCATGGACGGCACGGTGGCGCAGCGGTAGAGTGGCTGCTTTACAGCCTCAGAGACCAGTGTTCAATCCTGACTACAGGTGCTGTCTGTATGGAGTTTATACAGTTGGAGTGACTGCCTTCATAGGTCAGGGTACTGAGTACGTCTGAAGAAGGCTCTCGACCTGAAACGTCACCCATTCCTTCTCTCCAGAGATGCTGCCTGGCCCGCTGAGTTACTCCAGCTTTTTGTGTCTGTCTACTGAGTACAAGAGATGGGCCTTCACATTAAGGTTTCAAGGTTTCAAGGTCAGTTTATTGTCACATGTACCGATTAAGGTACAGTGACATTTGAGTTACCATACAGCCACACTAAGTGAAAAGCAACAAGACACACAACCACATAAAAGTTAACATAAACATCCACCACAGTGGATTCCACATTCCTCACTGTGATGGAAGGCAATAAAGTTCAAACTTCTTCCTCTTTGTTCTCCCGCGGTCGGGGCGATCAAAGCCCCCGCAGCCGATGATCGAAGCCCCCTTCAGGGTGATCGAAACTCCCGCGTCGGGGCGGTTGAAACTCTCTCCACGGCATGGAGCTCCCGAGTCGGCCTCTTCTTACCAGAGTCCGCGGGCTTCACGATGTTAAAGTCCATAGGCCCCGGGGTTGGAGCTTCGATCCCTGGCAAAGGGAACGCAAGCTCCGCGATGTTAAAGTCAAGTTAAGAAATGGGAAAGTACAAAGAGATCTTGGTGTCCTTGTTCATCAGTCACTTAAAGTAAGCATGCAGGTGCAGCAGGCAGTGAAGAAATCTAATGGCATGTTGGCCTTTATGGCCCGAGCTAACCTGAAGAGAGGCATCAGAGAGGCCAAATTAGACTACAGGAGGAAGATAGAGGACCACCTGGACAGTAACAACAGCAGGCAGGTGTGGCAGGGGATCCAGTATCTAACCAACTATAAGACCAACCTTGGAGCTGCTGAAGGTGACGCCTCGTTGGCAGAGGAGCTGAACCTCTTCTTTGCTCGCTTTGAAGTGGAGCCACCCGAGACAGCCATATCACACCACATGGTCCACAGCAGCCTAACCCTCAAGATAGAGGAGCATGAGGTGAGGCGCACGCTGCGGGCCATCAATCCAAGGAAGGCTACTGGACCCGACGGCGTCTCTGGACGCGTGCTGAAGGACTGCGCTGACCAGCTGGCTGGAGTCTGTACGAGGATTTTCAACCAGTCTCTGGCCCAGTCCACTGTTCCATCCTGTCTGAAGTCCGCAATCATAGTCCCCTTGCCCAAAAAACCCCACATTTCCAGCCTCAACGACTACCGGCCAGTCGCACTCACACCAGTGGTGATGAAGTGTTTTGAAAAACTGGTCCGGGGTCATATCACATCACTCCTGCCCCGAAGCTTTGACCCCCACCAGTTTGCGTACAGAGCGAATAGATCCACAGAGGACGCTATAGCCACAGCCCTCCATGCTGCACTGTTCCACCTGGAGCAGCCGGGGAGCTACGTGCGGATGCTCTTTGTGGACTACAGCTCTGCCTTTAATACCATCCTTCCCCATAAACTGGTGGACAAACTGGGGGACTTGGGACTTCCACACTCCACCTGCATGTGGATAAATAGCTTCCTGTCAGCTCGCAGCCAGAGAGTCAGAGTGGGCCATCACACATCTACGGCCCTCAGCCTCAGTACCGGCTCTCCACAGGGCTGCGTGCTGAGCCCCCTGCTCTACACCATCTATACACATGACTGCACCCCCGCCCACCACAGCAACACCATTGTCAAATTTGCGGATGACACTACGGTGGTGGGACTCATCACCGGGGGGGACGAGTACGCCTACCGGGATGAGGCGGAGCAGCTGACAGTGTGGTGTGGAGAAAATAACCTGCTCCTCAACACCTTAAAGACAAAGGAAATAATAATAGACTTCAGAAAGAATAAAACGGACATGGTACCATTAACTATCAGAGGGGACTGTGTGGAGAGGGTGGCGGATTTCCGCTTCCTGGGAATCCATATTGAGGAGGACCTGACGTGGAGCGTGAACACCTCTGCGCTGCTGAAAAAGGTCCAGCAGAGACTGCACTTCCTGAGGGTGCTCAGGAAGAATAACATCACTCAGAGACTGCTGTTGTCCTTTTATCGGTGCTACATTGAGAGCATCCTAACATACTGTGTATGCGTATGGTACGCCAGCTGCACAGCGGCTCAGAGGAAAGCGCTCCAGAGGGCCATTGACAACGCCCAGAGGATTGTCGGCTGCCCTCTACTTACCTTGGAGGACTTACACAGTTCCCGCTGCATCAAAAAATCCCAGAGTATTATAAAGGACATTTCCCACCCCGGACACTCCCTGTTTGAACTGTTACCGTCAGGCAGACGGTACAGATCTACAAGGACAAGGACAAACAGACTTAAAAATAGTTTTTACCCCACTGCTATAAAGGCACTAAATGTAGCCGCCAAGGAACGCAGGGGCGATACATAATAAGAGACTGTGAAATCGACAGAAGGATGTAGGGTTGGGTGTTTATGCGTGCTATTTTCATGATATTTATTTTAGTTGTTTATCTTTTTAAAATATTTTACCTTGTATGTATCGTTAGCTTTTAGAAATGTTTGAATGGTGCACTGACTGGCTGACATTTTACAATTTCGTTGTACATGGCTCATGTTACAATGACAATAAAGGAACTATTCTATTCTATGACAAGAGGAATTGAGAATAGGACCACAGAGGTCCTTCTGCAGTTGTACAGGGCTCTAGTGAGACCGCACCTGGAGTACTGTGTGCAGTTTTGGTCTCCAAATTTGAAGAAGGATATTCTTGCTATTGAGGGCGTGCAGCGTAGGTTCACTAGGTTAATTCCCGGAATGGTGGGACTGTCGTATGTTGAAAGACTGGAGCGACTAGGCTTGTATACGCTGGAATTTAGAAGGATGAGAGGGGATCTTATTGAAACATATAAGATTATTAAGGGGTTGAACACGTTAGAGGCAGGAAACATGTTCCCAATGTTGGGGGAGTCCAGAACCAAGGGCCATAGTTTAAGAATAAGGGGTAGGCCATTTAGAACGGAGATGAGGAAAACCTATTTTTAGTCAGAGAGTTGTAAATCTGTGGAATTCTCTGCCTCAGAAGGCAGTGGAGGCCAATTCTCTTCAAGAGAGAGCTAGATAGAGCTCTTAAGGATAGCGGAGTCGGGGGGTATGGGGAGAAGGCAGGAACGGGATACTGATTGTGAATGATCAGCCATGATCACATTGAATGGCGGTGCTGGCTCGAAGGGCCGAATGGCCTACTCCTGCACCTATTGTCTATTGTCTATTGTCCCACAGACTCCCGCGGCTTGGAGCGCCCGGTCTCCAGGAAAGGCCGCGCCAACTCCACAAATTTAGGCTCCAGTGTGGACGGAGATACGATACGGAAAAAAAATCCATCTCCGTCGAGGTAAGAGATTGAAAAAAAGTTTCCCCCAACCCCCCCCCCCCTCCCCACATAAAACAAACCAAGGAACACTAAAACATACTTTAACACATACTAAAAATAACAAAAAAATGAAAGGACTGTCAGACTGTTGGCGAGGCAGCCATTGCTGGTGGTGGTGCCGCACTGTGCCAGTGTATAAAGGTGATAAAGAGGACTTACTTTAGTCAGAGGGTGGTGAATCTGTGGAATTCATTGCCACAGAAGGCTGTGGAAGCCAAGTCAGTGGATATTTTAAAGCCAGAGATTGATAGATTCTTGACTTGTACGGGTGTCAGGGTTATGGGGAGAATGCAGGAGAATGGGGCTGAGGGAGAGATAGATCAGCGGAGTAGACTTGAGGGGCAGGATGGGCCTAATTCTGCTCTTACAATTTATGATCTTACAAGGTATTGATGAGACTGCACTTGGGAGTATCGTGTGCAGTTCTGGTCAGCTAGCTTTAGACTTTAGACTTTAGACTTTAGACTTTAGGCGGCACACAGCGCGGAAACAGGCCTTTCGGCCCACCGAGACCCCACCAGCCAGCGAACCACATTAACACTATCCTACACACCAGGGACAATTTACAATTTTATACTGAAGCTAATTACCTGCATGTCTTTGGAGTGTAGGAGGAAACCGGAGCACCCGGAGAAAACCTATGCAGTCACAGGGAGAACGTGCAGACTCCATCCAGACAGCACCCACAGACAGGATTGAACCTGGGTCTCTGGTGCTGTAAGGCAGCAACTCTGCCGCTGCACCATGTGTGTTGCCTGTGCAGATTGCTCCTGCAGCTGCAGGAATTAACAACACGATATGCAGTAACAATTAAGAATAAAACATTATAATTTACACATGTGAATGTAATAAAGTACCTGAGCAAAAGGAGGCTGCAGACTTTTGGTTGTTGAGTAGAGCTACTGCTCGTGGAAACAAGCTGTTTTTATGTCTGGCTGTGGCTGCTTTGACATTCCGGAATCGCCTCCCAGAGGGAAGTGCTTCGAAGAGTTTGTGGCCAGGGTGAGAGGGGTCAGAGATGATCTTGCCCGCTCACTTCCTGGCCCTTGCAGTGTACAGTTCATCAATGGGGGGAAGGTTGCAGCCAACAACCTTCTCGGCTGATTGTAAAGTTGAATTTGTACAATCACCGTGCAGAGATGTAACGTACAAATATATGATTGAATACATTTAAATTCACTGAAAATGAAGAGATATAGTATGATCCTTATGCATTTTCAGTAAATTTAAATTTATTCAATCATATATTGGAAGTGTTACTTCTCTGCATGTGTCAATGAGACAAATGACTGATCCACAATGTAACGAGTCTTGCTCGGTCCATCAGACCACTTTGTATTTATATGATCAATACTATCTCTGTGGTATAGAAATATCAGAGGGAACACACGTTCGGATATGCCTCGCACAGGTAGACACCAGGTCTCAGGGCAATGAGAGGGTTTAACGAGCTCTTACAAAACTATAAACACGCAGCAATAATATTGTCAAAGAATTCTCTTCTCGTGCTCAGGCTGAGCATTATCAGAAATATTGCTAATCAGTGAGAGCACAAGGATATAAAGAATGGGAGTGGGAGCCAGAGAGGGGTGACGGCCGGTTGTGCCTGAAGGCCAACTCATCGTTTGATAAGACGAAGGCTGTTTGTAGGGGGTCGGGGCAAGAGCTAGAGATCATGGGTGTAACGGGGCCTTGCAGGGTGTGGGAGAGTGGGAGAGTGGGAGAGTGGTGGTGACGCTTGTCTGGAAATCAGTGTCATTTACAGAAGATGGGTATGTGACTAATGGGGAAAGTTTAGGGCAGATGATTGTATTTCTTAGACTTTATAGTTGGCAGAGGGACAAATGTGGCCCATGCCTGAAGAAGGGTCTCGACACGAAACGTCACCCATTCCTTCTCTCCGGAGATGCTGCCTGACCCGCTGAGTTAATCCAGCTTTTTGTGTCTATCTTTAGTCAGGACGATATGATCATTATAGCTTATCAGGGGGGACTTTTGGTCTTTGGCTCCTCCAGAATTTATTCACATCTAAAGTATTAGTGTCTAGAAATTCAGATTTGCAATATTTTTCTCCTGAACATTTTTCAAGGAGTGTTACTAGTGATATACTGGGCTGGGAGTTACTGACGTATGCCTATTCCTTTGCCATAGCCGTGGGCTTACCACACAAATGGCATCATGTTCCCACCCACTGTTTGATTGCAGGAAAGATGGGTGTACATCCATTTGGGGCAACAGAGGGCAATGGTCCACCCTTGGCCTTAATGACTTCCAACCAACGATGTACCACATCTCCTCCTAGTGGCAGCGTAGCAGTGCTCTGACGGAGTGCCATCCAGAATATAACACCCAGATCTTTCATTCTCATGACTGTCAGTGAAAGAGCAACATACAAACCACTGAGTGACTCTCTGAGCGACCTGTCCTGTTGTCCATTGGACTGGAGATCTTGCTCTCCAAACCCCACCACTCTCTCTGAAGGAAAATCTCAGAAATCTAGTAATGATTTTACCACCAAGCTGAAAGTCACAGAATCACTGGCTACTCTTATTTCTAAAGGCAAACATAATTTCCAAAAGGTTTAATAGGAATTCGAGGGGGTAACGTTTTCACACAAAGGGTGGTGGGTGTATGGAACAAGGTGCCAGACGAGGTAGTTGAGGCAGGGACTATCCCAACATTTAAGGAACAGTTACACAGGTAAATGGATAGGACAGGTTTGGAGGGATTTGGACCAAATGCAGGCAGGTGGGACTAGTGTAGATGGGACATGTTGGCCGGTGTGGGCAAGTTGGGCCGAAGGGCTTGTTTCCACACTGTATCTCTCTATGACTCGATGATTCTAATCAATGGGACCTGATGAATTTGCTTTTTGTTTTAAATTTAAATATAATTTGTTATAATAAGGAACGAACAGGTTGAAAAAGTTGTGGAAATCAATCTATTCTTAATTTGCAGAAGGGAGTTGGAGACCTTGGAAAAAAATAGTTGCAAACCTTCTGGTAAAAGACAAGCAATTTCTTTCCATGCCACATTTTAGAGATTCAGCGAGGAAACAGGCCCTTCGGCCCACCGAATCCGCACTGACCAGCGATCCCCACTACCCTACACACACCAGGGACAATCTTACGTTTATACCAAGCCAATTAACCAATAAACCTCTGCGTCTTTGGAGCGAGGGAGGAAACCGAAGATCTCGGAGAAAACCCACGCGGTCACGTGGTGAACGTACAGACTCCGTACAGACAGCACCCGTAGACAGGATGGAACCCAGGTCTCTGACGCTGTGAGGCAGCAACTCTACCGCTGCGCCACCGTGCCAGCACTGTACAGGGAAGATGGACATCACTTCCTTCCCTTGTGCTGTGGGATTCTATGATTTTGAATTTTGACATCAATTGTATACAAATTCAAAACATTCCTCATGTTTCTATCAATATTATAATAAAAAAATAACAATAGGTATGGAGAGATTCAGTGCTCTAACTTTAATGAAGGGGAAAAAATATTTTTGGAGCTAAAATTTGCAAAGAAACTGATAACATTTTTAGTTACAGCTAACACACAGTCTTGTTGCTATGTTTTAAAGATGAGTCAAACAATTTTACGTTGCTAGTAGCTAGTATCTTGGCTACTAGCTACGAAATTCCACAAGATAACATCTGTTGTATCAGATAATCTTACATGATGACACCAGTCCACATCATTTGCCTGAATGAAATCTTCTGAAAGCACATCGCTGGAATCAAAAACATCCCGGCAAATACCAAGCAAGGGTGAAAACCTCCCGAAACACAGGAAACGGTGAGGCAAAACTATTAGCTCACAAGATGATTTTCTCACTAGATAAACTCAATTAAAGACAGCTCGAGTTATCAGGGTTGTAATTCATTCTCACAATTTGGAAGAATAGCCTTTCTAAAAGGACGCCTGGCTCTGGAATAACAGCACAATTACTGCTGTTTCACTAGTCATTATCTTGTCAAAGACTGATTTAAGACTCAACTCACCGCTGAGATCTGTCTGCTTGTACATGTGGCCAGGAGTCGTAACTCCTGGTAGGTTGCTCTGCTGTGCCCTGTTGGGCTGGCTGCCAATACTGGGCCTCGTTTGTTCTTATTAACCCCTTTGGTGCAGGCTCGTAAAGGCCCATTATCCTCTCTGACTCGCATCAATATAATCTGCCTTTAGCTCCACATCCACGCCAACTGTGTAGTGTTGATACAAGTAAAAAACGAACACAAAGTGCTGGAGTAACTCAACGGGTCAGGCACAGCTCTGGAGAATATGGACGGTGACGTTTCTCAGTCGGGACACTTCTTCCCGACTGAGAAGGATTGTGGGGGAGTGGGTTGTGAGGGGGTGAAAGCTGGAAGCGAGGAAGGGAAGGGCAGGACAAAACATGGCAGTTTAATAGGTGAACATGGGCAAGGGGGGCAGTTTAATAGGCAGAACATTCAATAGGTTGGAACAAAGGCCGGAGATTAAAACAGGAAGTGTGAGACAGAAGGATTGAAGAGTTGCGAGTTGTGAAGCTAGAGGAGGGATTGTGGTTGGATGGGGAGGGGGAGGATGAGGGGGGGAGGGGGAAATAGGTGCACATCAAGGTGGCTCACAGAGGAGAGGGGAGGAAGAAATTGGGGGTGGGTGCGAAAGGAGGGGTAAAGTTGGAGGATTCACTGTTCATACCATGGATCTGTGAGCTACACAAGCACAATATGAGATGTTAGTCTTCCAGTGTGTCTGTGGCCTTACACTGGCAATGGAGGAGGCCCAGTGCAGACATTGTTCATCGTGACCATAAATATGTTTTATTATTTTACTTCAACAACGTTTCATACACGTTGTGTAGAAAGGAACTGCAGATGCTAGTTTACACCGAAGACAGACACAAAACGCTGGAGTAACTCAGTGGGTCAAGCAGCATCTCTGGAGAGACGGAATGGGTGACGTTTCAGGTCGAGACCCTTCTTCAGACTGAGAGTCAGGGCTGAGGTGTGAAAATGATGTAGGGGATAAAGCTCAAGGAAAATGTAGAATAGATCATTGTTAGCTGGGGAAAGGCGAGAAGGAAAGATAAAATGTAATCAAAATGTAATGTTGTCGGAAGTATATGTACATCAGTGGCTTAATGGTAGTACTCTGACTTGCTGTTGGTATCGTGGCCATTGTTAATCTCTCAAAACAGCAATGAGCCACCCCTCCTATCACCAGAGTGACCACTTGTCAAAATGTACTTTACTGGGTGAAAAATGCTTTGTGAATTCATGAGAGGCACACATTCAGAACGCTGGGAAAGCTGAGTCAGGAGGTAACACAACTAACATCTCAGAAGGATTCAAAGCAATGTAGCGTGTCTTGTATACCCTGAGAAGCACAGACAATAAACTAGACAATATTGGGGTCAGTTTCTAAGTGTTTTTCTAAGGACGGGCAATGAAGTGACTCAGTGGCAGGTGAATTTAAGCAGGGCGTGAGTGCTTCACTTTGAAATTATGGTAGAGTCCATGAATGTCAATGAGTCTAGTTTGAGTATTACGAACGACACCCCTGTCTGACCTGAAACATTCCAGCCCTGGAACCAGCTGCAGCACAAACCAGGCCAAGCACCGGTCTCTGGCAGGTTCAAAAGTTACCCAACCCATTGATACCAATGCAGTATTTGTTTGAGTATAGAGCCAACTAATTTGAACAGGGAATCAAGAACTAGAGGACATAGGTTTACAGTGAGATGGGGCAAGATTTAATAGGCACCTGAAAAGCAACTCTTTCACTCCACCAGGGGGCGCCACCAGCACTGGCTGCCTCGCCAACAGTCTGTCTGTCCTTCCTAATGCTTTTTATTATTTTAAGTATATGTTAAAGTATGTTTTAGTGTTTCTTGGTTTGTTTTATGTGGGGACTGGGGGTGGGGGGGGAATTGGGGGTAACTTTTTCAATCTCTTATCTCGACAGAGATGTGATTTTTCTCCGTATTGTACTTCAGTCCCCGCTGCGGCCTAACATCGTGGAGTTGGCGGCTTTTCCTGGAGACCGGCCCGGCGCTTCATGCCGTGGGCGCGGCGCGGACTTTAACATTGTGGAGCTGTGATCCTTTGCCGAGGATCGACTGTGGAGAGCTCCAACCGCGGGGCCTGTGGACTTTAACACCGTGAAGCCCGCGGTCTCTGGTAAGAAGAGGTCGACTCGGGAGCTCCATGGCCGCGGAGAGAGTTTCAATCCGTCTCGACGCCGGTATTTCGATCATCCCGACCGCGGGTGAACAGAGGAAGATGATTGAACTTTATTACCTTCCATCACAGTGCGGAATGTGGAATCCGCTGTGGTGAATGTTTATGGTAAAGTTTATTATATGTGGCTGTGTGTCTTGTTGCTTTTTACTTAGTAACTCAAATTTCACTGTACCTTAATTGGTACATGTGACAATTAAATTGAATCTTGAATCTTGAATCTTGAATCACATAACATCTGCTGCCTCAAACGCAAGAAGAAGAAGAATCTCGAATCTTCACTCAGAGAGTGGTGGGTATATGAAACAAGCTGCCAGAGGAGGTAATCGAGGCAGGTACGATAACAGGTACGATAAATGTTAATGAACAATTACACCTGGACAAGTACATGGATGGGAAAGTTTAGAGGAATTTGGGCCAAACAGGGCCATGTGGGACGAGAGTAGATGGGGCATCTTGGTCGACAAGGTCACCATCATGGGATAAAGGGGTGGTTCCATGCTGTATGACTCTACGACACTATTGAGATTTTGGTTGCAAGTGTAGTATTCGGGTGGGTCTTCATGCCAGAGGAGAGTACCCTTAACGGCCTGTTTGTTGTCAAAACATGAAAATGTTACTTACGCCAATCTCATTGAGTGTTACCTTGCTTTGAATGCCTGCCTTCCCTTTCATCAGTCAGAGCTGCAGGTAACTATAGACAGCTTGGCACCATTCCTTTCTGGGTTTATCCTGACAAGAATCTGAAGATTTCCATGAAAGCATTAGGGGTTTTGTTTCAATTCTTCCTGGGCTTTCTAGTTATCAGTCTATCATGTTTTATTTATGTGACTTTGGTGATATGTTCCACAATTTCCATGCGTAAAGTTAGATGCAGCAAGTTAGACACAAAATGCTGGAGTACCTCAACAGGACTGGCAGCATTTCTGGAGAGAAGGAATGGTTGATGTTTCAGGTCGAGACCCTTCTTCAGACTGAAATGTCATTAAACGTTACTTTGCTTGTTTATCTGACCTCAATTAAAGATTTTACCAAACTGATGAGTTTGCATTTTTTATGCGTAGACATTCTATTTTAAGTGAAGATGTTGATTCCTGGTAGTTTTGCTCATAGCAATTGATAACATCAACCTTGGACTGGTAACATTTTCTTTCCTATACTGAATGTTATTTGGTTTAGTTTAGTTTAGACATACAGCATTGAAACATACCCTTTGGCCCACGGAGTCCACACCAACCATCGGTCACCCGTTCACATTAGTTCTATGTGTAAGAAAAACTGCAGATGCTGGATTTCACTGAAGATAGACACAAAATGCTGGAGTCACTTAGCGGGGACAGGCAGCATCTCTGGAGGGAAGTGATGGGTGATGTTTTGGGTTGAGACCCTTCGTCAGAAGTTCTATATTATCCCACTTTACCATCCCATCACCAAAGGAGCGACTTACAGAGGCCTCGATATTCCTCAATATTCAGCTGGTAGCAATCACATGAAGAACTTTGTGATATTTCAACCTACTATTTTTATTTAATGGGAAGAATCGCCTGCAAGGTTTAGGGGACTTTCTTTTCTTCTTCTGACTCATCACGCCAATAAGTGTCCAGAGTTTCAAGCAGAGCAAAGGTACTGTGGATGTACGGACAAGTTCCCAGAAAGGCAGGACCAGAGATATGTTGAGCTGCCCAGTGGACAGGGTTACTTTGCAGCACCATTCCAGCCTGGCTTCCTGCTCGATTGCACTCAACAGAGCTCACCTCACCAGGGAATCAGAGAGGACTCGCTGGAAGAGGCCCGACCAGAAGCAAATGCCAGCATCGTCTGTGGAGATGCATTTTTTTGCTTGCTGGGGAAAACCACCAGACACCATTTCAGCAAGCATGCTCTTTTCCCATCCTTACATGATGCTTCATCTGAGTTTACCTGCCCCATATTTTGCAATCTGATGAATCCATTCTCAATGTTTTTTCACAATCATTTTACGATGATGGTTTAGGTTAGTTTAGTTTAGTTCAGAGATACAGCACGGAAACAGGCCCTTCGGCCCACCGATAGGTGGCAGCAAATGGAGGTTTGAAATGAGATACGATTCTGTAAATGTTCATCGTCATTCTAGTTTTCAACCACTGTAAATGAAGAGGTGACATTAAAGGATGTACGTCTAATCAGATGTACTACTGGCACGGTGGCGCAGTGGTAGAGTTGCTGCCTTACAGAACCAGAGACCGGGGTTCAATCCTGACTACGGGCGCCGTCTGTACGGAGTTTGTACGTTCTCCCCATGACCGCGTGGGTTTTCTCCGAGATCTTCGATTTCCTCCCACACTCCAAAAACGTACAGGTTTGTAGTTTAATTGTCTTGGTTTAAATGTAAATTGTCCCTAGTGTATGTGCAGGATAGTGTTAGTGCGTGGGGATCGCTGGTCAGTGCAGACTCGGTGGGACAAAGGGCCTGTTTCCGCACTGTATCTCGAAACTAAAACTAAACTAAACAGTGATCGCTTCTCTCAACACCTTCGCTCAGTCTGACTTAACCAACCTGATCTCCCGGTGGCTCACAACTTCAACTCCCCCTCTCACTCCCAGTCTGACCTTTCTATCATGGGCCTCCTCCATTGTCATAGTGAGGCCCAACGCAAATTGGAGGAAGAGCATCTCATATTTCGCTTGGGCAGTTTACACCCCAGCGGTATGAACATTGACTTCTCCAACTTCAGATAGTTCTTCTGTCCCTCTCTTTCCCCTCCCCCTTCCCAGTTCTCCCACTGTCCTCCTGTCTCCAACTACATCCTTTCTTTGTCTCGCCCCCTCCCCTGACATCAGTCTGAAGAAGGGTCTTGACCCGAAACGTCACCCATTCCTTCTCTCCTGAGATGCTGCCTGACCTGCTGAGTTACTCCAGCATTTTGTTTCTACCTTCAATTTGAACCAGCATCTGCAGTTAATTTCCTACACATTCCAATTGATGATAGCCAATTATCCGTACCTGAAGATTGAATGATGCTCATTACCAATGTTAAAACTCAGTCTACTGTGAACATCTTCTCTTTGCAAAGTGATTGTTATTGGCAATGTAAGATCCTCAGCTCCCACTCTAAATCAGCGCACAACGAGCATTTTGTAATTGTGTTTGCAGCACAATAACCTTCAGTACAGCAGTGTAACGAAAGATGTCAGTATGTGGCTGATTGTATAAGGACTGAAGATCATTATGGCAGATAGCTTTGGGACGGAATGTTTGATTGATTGGTCTTAGAGTCATAGAGTGATACAGAGTGGAAACAAACACTTCGGCCCAACTTGCCCACACCGGCCAACTTGTCCCAGCTACACTGCTTAGGGTAACACTTTAACTCCCCTTCCCATTCCCACACTGGCCTTTCAGCCCTGGGTCTCCCCCACTGTCGGAGTGAGGCCATGCACAAATTGGAGGTTCAGCACCTCGTATTTCGCTTGGGCAGCTCACATCCCATGATTATTGATTTCTCGATCTTCAAGTAACCCTTGCTTTCCCTCTCTCTCCATCCCTCCCCCATCCCAGTTCGCCGACTAGTTTCACGGTGCTCCTGATTACATTTTACTGATTACTTGCCTCATTTGTCACCTTCCCGTCTGCTAACAATCATCCATTCCACATTTTCCTTGATCGTCGTCCCCTTTGATCTCTTGTTTTCACACCTTACTCTTTCATGTCTCATGTCTCCCTCTCCCTTGACTCTCAGTCTGAAGAAGGGTCTCGACCCTAAACGCCACCCATCCCTTCTCTCCAGAGATGCTGCCTGACCCGCTGAGTTACTCCAGCATTTTGTGTCTCCGTTCTGTTCTTTCTTCTCCAGCTCCCCCTGCTGGTAAACTCTGGTATTCCAGCAGTGTGGCAACCCAGAAAAGTAGCAGACTTTAGACTTCAGACTTCAGAGAGCAGTGTGGAAATAGGTCTTTCGGCCCAATGAGTCTAGCACTATCATATACACCAGGGGCGATTTTTACCAAAGCCAAGTAACCCACAAACCCGTACGTTTTTGGAGTGTGGGAGGAAACCGAAGCATCCAGGATTCAGGATTCAGGATATCTTTATTTGTCATCCAAAAAACAAGTCCTTTGGACGAGATTTCGTCACCCACAGTCCAACAATAGAGCAATAAAATAAGCAAATTACACAACCCCCAACCAACACAAAACACAAAAACAAAAAAGAAACATCCATCACAGTGAGTCTCCTCCAGTCCCCTCCTCACTGTGATGGAAGGCCAGAATGTCTTTTCTCTTCCCCTGCCGTCTTCTCCCGCGGTCAGGCTGTTGAACTTGCCACGTTCCAGGCCGCGCCGGAAGGTGAAATGTCCGCGGCGGGCCGACCCAAGCCCCGCGATCCGGGGCGGGCGAACACGCTGCCGCTGCCGGAGCTCCCGATGTCGGCATCCACGCGGCCCGAGCCTAAGGCGAGTTGCAGCCGCTCCCGCAGCCTCCGAGGACGGCCGGCTCCGCAGATGGTGAGTCCGGTCCGCGGGCTCTGCGAACCAGAGCCCTGGAGGCCGCCAGCTCCAGGAGTTGGGCTGATGGTAGGCCGCAGCGGGAACAGAGACACGACCCAGAAAACAAAGGTCGGGTCTCCGTTCGGAAGGGACAAATTTACAATTTTACAGTTCCCCACCCCCCCACACATAGTACACAAACACAAAAAAACACAACATCACATCTACAATTAAGACCAAAAAAAACAACAAAAACACAAAGACAAACGGACCGCAGGTAAGCGGCAGCTGCTAGGGCAGCGCCGCCATTTTGGGATCCACAGGGAGAATGTACACACTTCGCACAGACTGCGTCTGTAATCAGGATAGAACCTGGTTCTCTGATGCTGCAAGGCAGCCTCTCTGTCACTCTGCCACTGAAACACACACAAGACAATATACTACACTCCCTTGACCCATCCCACCTCTTCTTAGATTAAATTTCATTAACAAGTGTATACAAGTTACAATGACTCATTCACATAGATTAAACCAGTTACTAAATCCTTGGCTGAAAGAAGTGAATTTAGCTCCAGAACAAATTCAGGGGATTATCCAGGCCACTGACAAAGCACGATCAACTACATCCAATACAAAGGCCAAGTCTCTCTGGCTCCTTCCATTAATGCAGACGGTATCTTTGTTTGAAAGTAACAGGTTTGGCGAGACAGGACAACCTCCAGAACGTAGAGCAGGTTCTGCCATCGTCTCACGAACAGCAGCAAAGACTTCCCTGCCCTAGTCTTGAACCGCAATTAAAAAAGACACAAAGTGCTGGAGTAACTGGATTTATTCAAGAGAGAGCTCAGGGCTAACGGAATCAAAGGATATGGGGAGAAAGAAGGAACGGGGTACTGATTGTGGATGATCAGCCATGATCACATTGAGTGGCGGTGCTGACTCGAAGGGCCGAATGGCCTACTCCTGCACCTATTTTCTATGTTTCTATGTAACTCAGTGGGTCAGGCATCATCTCTGGAGAACGTGGAGAGGTGATGTTTTGGGTCAGGACCTTCCTTCAGGCTTTTTCTGGTTAACCAGCACTTGCAGTTCTTTGTGACTTAACCCAGGACAATGCCTGTGTTGGAACTCATGAAGATACGATGTGGTCTACATCAACATGAACATGCAGACTCTCTGCTTGCACTATATAAAGCAAAGGTCATCTCACACATGACGACCATTACGGGCATCCACAAGCACTTTGCATGTCTGAAATCCCAAACACTCTCCTTTGGAATAATGTCTGAGACCAAACGTCACGGAGGTTGGCTCTGCTGTAAATCCTTTGCCAAGTATCCTTTGGGCAGGATTGCTGCCTTACAGCATCAGAGGCCCGAGTTTGATCCTGACAATGGGTGCTGTCTGCATGGAGTTTGTACGTTCTCCCCGTGGCCGCGTGAGTTTTCTCTGGGTGCTCTGTGGGCAGGTGTATCTGAGGAGGATGTTTCACTGTGACTCCAGATTGTTGGAGCTGAAGGCTTTGGTGAGGTCAAAATGACCATGTTTTTGCTGATGCTGTTCCCAACGTTCACTTGTTGAGCAGCATAACCCATGCCCATGGTGCCTCCAGTTGGACAAGGCCCACCTTGCACTTCCACCTATGAGAGGAGGCAGTGCTGAAGCCACCGAGCGATGGCTTTCCATGGGTGGATCAATTTACATTTACCAGAGTCAGACTGGTCTGCTTTCTTGTACATGGCCATAGAACCCAGAACATCGGACAGCACAGGAAGATGCTCTTTGGCCCACAGTGTCTGTGCCGAACATGATGCCAAGACCAACTATTATCGGCCTGCAATTAATCCATATCCCTCCATTCTCTGCATATCCAAGGGCCCATCCAAAAGTGCTGTTAAGAGTCATTTTCCCCATACATTCAACCTGCCGAAGAGCAACACCATGCTTGCTCAGATTAAACTACACCTGCCATTTCTTCACCAACTTGCATAGCTGATCTGTATCCCGCTGTCTGCTTTGATAGCCTTCTCCATAGTCTGCAAACCCAGCAGTCTTGGTGTTGTCTGCAAACTCACTAACCAACCCATCCATCCTTGTGTCCAAGTCATTTATATGTAACATCCCAGATCTGGCTGCATCGAACCGTTCCTGACCAGCAGTACCTCCCTGAGGCAGCGGTGTAGAAAGGAAATGCACGTGCTGGTTTATACTGGAGATACGCACAAAGTGCTGGAATAACTCAGCGGGTCAGGCAGCATCTCTGGAGAAAAAAAAGATAGGTGACATTTTGGGTTAGGACCCTTCTCCAGAATGAAAGGGAAGGGAAGGAAACGACCAGAGCAAAGCAGAGGGAAGTGTGGAGCTCATAATGGACCATTGTTGGCTGGGAAGAGGTGATAACGAAGGATGTGAACAGTGAAACTAGTAGGATGACCAGGATGGTAAAGAGGGGGAGAGAGGGATGGCAGGGGTTACTTGAAGTTAGAGCAGTCAAGGTTCAAGCTGTCCATGTGATATATGAGGTCTTGTTTGTGTTTGGCCTCTCTCTGTCCCTGAGGTGACTTATGCATTCCATAACTAAGGTCCTTTGAACCTCAGCAGTCGAGGTTGAGTTTGCTGTTTGTCCTTTTATAGGCATTAGTTGTGATATTTCAAGAATCACTAGAGTTAGGAGTGGTTCCTGAAGATTGGAATATCACCCCACTGTGCAAGGAGGGAGCAAAGCAGAAGAGTGGAAACTGTAGCCTGACTTTGGTGGTTGGTTACATTTTAGAATCAATTATGAAGGATGAGGTTACGCAGCACTTAGAAGTTCCAGATAAAATAGGCATGGTTTTGTAAATGGAAGATCATGCCTGACAAATCTTTTGTGGTTCTTTGAGGAAGTTAAACGCAGGATAGAAGATGGGAGGCTGTAGATGCTGTTTATCTAGATTTCAGAGGGCCTTTGATAAGGTGCCTGTCAGGCTGCTAGGGAAGATGAGAGTCCATGGTATTGAAGGGAAGATACTAGCATGGATAGCGGGTTAGCTGGAAGGCAAGAAGCCAAAGAGTTGCAATAAAAAGCGCTTTTTCAGGTTGGCTGCCAGTGACTAGCGGAGTTCCGCTAGGGTCGTTGCTGGGGTCACGTTGTATATTAATGATTTGGATAAAGGGATTGAAGGCTTTGTGGCCAGGTTTGCAGATGATGCTAAGATATCTTGAGGGACGGGCAGTATAGGGGAAGCAAGGACTCTGCAGAAGGACTAGGACAGGTTCGGAGAGTGGGCACAGAAGTGGCAGATGAAATTCAGTGTAGCAAAGTGAGGTCAAGCATTTCGGTACTAAGAATAATGGCACAGATTATTTTCTAACTGGAGAGAGAATCCAGAAATCGGTGGTGCAAAGGGCCTTGGGAGTGCTGGGGCATGACTCTCAAAAAGTTGATTTGCGTCCAATCGGTAGTAAGGAAAGCAAATTCATTTACACCGATCAGCCAAAACATTATGACCTGATGAGCCAAAATATTGTAACCACCTGCTTAATATGCTGTTGGTCCTCCGTGTGCAGCCCAAATACGCAGCAGGGTGCGATGCATTGTGTATTGTGACACATTCTTCCCTTGACCACCATCAACATTTTCTGTGACTTGTGCCACAGTGAACATTCTATCGGTTCGGACCAGACAGGATAGCTTTCGTTGCCCTCGCGCATCAATGAGCCTCGGGCGCCCAACACCCTGTCGCCGGTTAGTGGTTCGTCCCTCCTCAGACCACTGTCGGTAGGTACTCACCACTGCTGACCGGGAGCACCCCACAAGCCTTGCCATTTCAGAGATGCTCTGACCCAGTCGTCTAGCCATAACAATCAACGGAGATGCGATTTTTTGATCGCCCCGACTGTGGATGGTTCGACTGCCCTGACCGCGAGAGAATAAAGAGGAAAGAAGATTAGACTTTATTGCCTTCCATCACAGTGAGGAATATGGGGAATCTGCTGTGGTGGATGTTTATGTTAACTTTTATGTAGTTGTGTGTCTTGTTGCTTTTTTTTAGTACGGCTGTTTGGCATTTCGAGTTTCACTGCACCTTAATTTGTACATGTGACTATAAAATGATCTTTGAACCTTTGAAATTTAGGCCCCATATCTGAGGAAGGGTGTGCTGGCTCTGGAGAGGGTCCAGAGGAGGTTTGCAAGAATGATTCCAGGAATGAGTGAGTTAACCTATGATGAGCATTTGACAGCACTAGGCCTGTACTCGCTGGAGTTTAGAAGGTTGAGGGGGGACCTCATTGAAACTTACAGAATAATGAAAGGCATAGATAGAGTGGATGTTGAAAGGATGTTTCCACTGGTGGGAGAGTCTAGGACCAGAGGTCATAGCCTCAGAATTAAAGGGCGCTCTTTTAGAAAGGAGGTGAGGAGGAACTTCTTTATTCAGAGGGTAGTTAATCTGTGGAACATTGCCACAGAGGGCTGTGGAGGCCAAGTCAGTGGATATTTTTAAGGCAGAGATAGACAAATTCTTGATTAGAACGGGCGTCAAGGGTTTGGGGAGGAGGCAGGAAAATGGGATTAGGAGGCAGAGATCAGTCATGATTGAATGGCGGAGTAGGCTCAATGGGCCGAATGGCCTAATTCCACTCTAACTTGTGAACTTGTGAACTTGTAACACACTCTACTTCAGAGAAGCCCTGATGACTTGCTGGTGATGCTTTCCCAGGTGGAGATGGTGCAGCCACTTGCATGCATCACCTTCAGGCAGCATCTCTGGAGAGAAGGAATGGGTGACGTTTCGGGTCGGTCGAGACCCCTCTTCAGACTGTCTGAAGAACAGACAGCCATCACCCATTCCTTCTCTCCAGAGATGCTGCCTGGCCCGCTGAGTTACTCCAGTATTTTGTGTCCACCTTTGCTTTGAAATCTTTTGTTCCTGAGCCCTTCTTACAGATTGAAGCACATTCATTCAATATTCCTGAGTGCATGGATTTTTGAGCTATGGCAATAGACCTCCAGCTCAATGAGGAGAGGCCTGGGGACCATGGGACCTACAGGGATAAACCACCAGATCTGACAGTGGTACCAAGCATCTAGATCGGCACGGTGGCGCAGCGGTAGAGTTGCTGCCTTACAGCACCAGAGACCCAGGTTTGATCCTGACTGCGGGTGCTGTTTGTACGGAGTTTGTACGTTCTCCCTGTGACCGCATGGGTTTTCCCCGGGTGCTCCGTTTTCTTCCCATTCTCCAAAGACGTGCAGGTTTGTAGGTTAATTGATTTCAGTAAAGATTGTAAATTGTCCCTAGTGTGTAGGATAATGCTGGCTTATGTGGATCGCTGGTCGGAGCAGACTCGGTGGGCCGAAGGGCCTGTTTCCACACTGTTTCTCTAAACTAAGCTAAACAACTAAACTAATCTGTAGACCAACAGTAAAAGGCATTTTGTTTCCCCAATAGCCAGTGCAGTTGTGCTACATTGCGAAGCTCTGTGAAGCTTTGCGAACCCGAGCATCTGCCTCTCCTGGAAGTGGCAAGAAACATAGAAACATAGAAAATAGGTGCAGGAATAGGCAGGCCATTTGGCCCTTTGAGCCAGGACCGCCATCCAATATGATTATGGCTGAACATCCAAAATCAGTACCCTGTTCCTGCTTTCTCCCCATTTTCCTTGATTCCGTTAGCCCTAAGAGCTATATCTAACTCTCTCTTGAAAACATCCATTGAATTGGCCTCCACTGCCTTCTGGGGCAGAGAATTCCACAGATTCACAATTCTCTGGGTGAAAATGCTTTTCCTCATCTCAGTGCTAAATGGCCGACCCCTTATTCTCAACAGAATGGCAACTGGAACACACTCAGGCAGCTTTTCAGGAAACCCTCGGGTCTCTTTCTCCAAATTGGGAAGGGGGGTAAAATTGGAAATGGACGGGTGCAATTTACAGATAAACAGCGTTTATTCTGCCCCAGTGGCACCACTGAGAGTGGCGCTGCCTCTTAGCACCAGAGACCCAGGTTCGATCCTGACCTCGGACTCTGTCTGTGTAGAGTTTGCACCTTCTTCCACTGACCATTTGCATTTCCTCCAGTCACGTTGCAAAGACTTGGCTTTGTAGGTTCAGTGGCCCTCTGTAAATATCCCCTGGTGTGGAGGGAAGGGATGCGAAAGTTGGATAACATAGAATTAGTGTGAATGCGTGATCGATGGTCAGTGTGAATTTGGTGGGCTGAGGGGTTGGTACTACACTGTACCTTTCAATTCCATGATTCGTAATTATCGCACAGATGTTAGGATGCGTTTGGATGCAGTTACATTATACCTCCCTGTGGTGAAAGTGGAGCAGAACGGAAAAAAATAATTTTGAACTCTTGCCCGGAGAAAATCAGGCAAGCCCTGGAGACCATGGTGGCTTGACATTATAGTTAAGTAGTAATTTCCCCTCCATCGGAAACATCAGTAACATACAGGATCATTATAATTTCCCATGTCAATGACAGGGCGGCAGAGTGGTGCATCGGCTTGTACTCGCTGGAATTTAGAAGATTGAGGGGGGATCTTATAGAAACTTACAAAATTCTTAAGGGGTTGGACAGGCTGGATGCAGGAAGATTGTTCCCGATGTTGGGGAAGTCCAGATCAAGGGGTCACAGTTTAAGGATAAGGGGGAAGTCTTTTAGGACCGAGATGAGAAGGTTTTTTTTCACACAGAGAGTGGTGAATCTGTGGAATTCTCTGCCACAGAGGGTAGTTGAGGCCAGTTCATTGGCTATATTTAAGAGGGAGTTATATGTGGCCCTTGTGGCTAAAGGGATCAGGGGGTATGGAGAGAAGGCAGGTACGGGATACTGAGTTGGATGATCAGCCATGATCATATTGAATGGCGGTGCAGGCTCGAAGGGCCGAATGGCCTACTCCTGCACCTATTTTCTATGTTTCTATGTTTCTAAAGCTGGGTTCGATACCGACTGCGGGTGTTGTCTGTACAGAGTTTGTACATTCTCCCCATGACCGCGTGGGTTTCCTCCGCTTGTTCCGATTTCTTCCCACACTCCAAAGACGTACGGGTTCGTAGGTTAATTGGCGTCTGTTACTTGTCCCTAGTGTGTACGATCGTGCTAGTGTACGGGGTGATCGCTGGTTAGCATGGACTCGGTGGGCCGAAGGGCCTGTTTCCACGCTGTATCTCTCTATAGTCTAACGTCTACAGACTGTAGCAAAGCCAAAATGGCTGCTTGTGTAGATGGTCTGTCCCTGATTTTGATGCCTCTCAACAAATAAACTAAAAACTTCCTGGCACTTTGCCTAGTTTAATGCTGATAAATGTTATATTCTTTGTGATACAGGTTTTGCTGTGTCCATCTTTCTCAGATAACTGACCAATTGGATACGGTCCAATTAATGGTGAAGCCGTCTTATAACCACTCATACACCGATCAGCCAAAACATTGTGACCTGATGAGCCAAAACATTACGACCACCTGCCTAATATGCTGTTGGTCCTCCGTGTGCAGCCCCATACGCAGCAGGGTGCGATGCACTGTGTATTGTGACACATTCCTCCCTTGACCACCATTAAAACTTTCTGTGACTTGTGCCACAGTAGACCTTCTGTCGGTTCGGACCAGACGGGATAGCTTTTGTTGCCCTCGCGCATCAATGAGCCTTGGGCGCCCAACACCCTGTCACCATTTTGTGGTTTGTCCCTCCTCGGACCATTGTCGGTAGGTACTCACCACTGCTGACCGGGAGCACCCCACAAGCCTTGCCGTTTCAGAGATGCTCTGACCCAGTCGTCTGGCCATAATAATTTGGCCCTTGTCAAAGTCGCTCAGGTCTTTACTCCTGCCCATTTCTCCTGCATCCAACACATCAACTTCAAGAACTGACTGTTCACTTGCTGCCTAAGATATCCCACCCCTTGACAGGTGCCATTGTAACAAGATAACCAATGTTATTCACTTCGCCTGTCAGTGGTCATAATGTTTTAGCTGATGTGTATATCTAAAGCAAATAAATGAAAGGGTGTATTTAAACAGGACAGAAGAGTGCTTTTTAATGTGTCTTCAAATGGTGTCACTGTTTTTTGATGCCTAATCTTTGAAGGTTCTCTTCATAATTAAAAGCTCAAACCCCAATTCTTAAATAATGATTGTTTAGAAATTGATCAGCTCCTCTAAAGCAAGTTATAGAGTCATAGAGTCATGCATTGTGGAAACAGGCCCTTCGGCCCAACTTGCCCACATAGATCAACATGTCCCATCTACGCTAGTCCCACTGACCTGCATTTGGCCCATATCCCTCCAAACCTGTCATACCTGCCTGCGTTTCAGTTCAGTTTCAGTTTCAGTTCAGTTTATTGTCACGTGTGCCAAGGTACAGTGAAAATATTTTGTTGCGTGCTAACCAGTCAGCGGAAAGACAATACATGATTACAATCGAGCCATTTTGCCCCATATCCCTTTAAACCTGTCCTATCCATGTACCTGTCCAAACGTTGCGATACAACCTGCCTCAACCATATCCTCTGGCAGCTTGCTCCAAGACCTATTTCCCTGTTATTTCTCTAAGCTAAATTAAACTAAGTGTAAAAGAAAAGCAAAGTAATTGTTCAACCATGAATATAATAAAATGGCATGTAATACATTTTACATTTTAATTGCTTTGGTACCAGAATTAGTATTAAACTATAATAATAATAATAATACATTTTATTTATATAGCGCTTTTCATATACTCAAAGACGCTTTACAGAGATTTTGAGAACATAGGGAAATGAATAAATAGATAAATAAGTAAATAAATAAATGAACAGAGAAAGGAGACAGAAGGTGAGGTGACCTTCAGTGGTTGAAGGCAGTACTGAACAGGTGAGACTTCAGCGATGTTTTGAATGTGGTGAGTGTGGGAAAGTCTCTAACGGTTTGGGGTAGTGAGTTCCATAGGGTGGGAGCAGCGATGGAGAAAGCCCTGTCCCCCCAGGATCTGAGTTTAGTCCGGATGTGGGGGGATAGGAGATTGGCAGCGGCAGAGCGGAGGGTGCAGGTGGGAGTGTGCCTGTGGAGGAGGTCGGTCAGGTAGGATGGGGCCAGGTTATGGAGGGCTTTGTAGGTTATGAGGAGGATTTTGTACTGGATTCTCTGGGGGATGGGGAGCCAGTGGAGTTTATAAAGGACGGGGGTGGTATGGTCACGGATCGAGGTGTGTGTGAGTAGACGGGCAGCGGAGTTTAGAATGTATTGAAGTTTATTGATGATTTTTGAGGGTGCGCCATAGAGGAGGCTGTTGCAGTAGTCCAGACGGGAGGTGATGAAGGCGTGGATGAGGGTTTCTGCAGCTGTGGAGGAGAGGGATGGACGGAGACGGGCAATGTTTTTGAGGTGGAAGAAGGCTGTCTTTGTGATGTGTTTGATGTGTTTGTCGAAGGAGAGGGTTTGATCAACGATGATTCCAAGATTCCGGATGTGAGGTGAGGTGGATACTGGGAGACCATCAATGTTGAGGATGAAGTTTTGGGTGGATTTGGTGAGCGTTTATTAATAAACTATATTAATTTATAAACTATATTAATTTTAACTAAAGTCATCTTTCACTATTTATTGGTAATCAATGGGTGGCACGGTGGCGCAGCGGTAGAGTTGTTGCCTTACAGCGCCAGGGATTCGGGTTCCATCCTGACTATGGTTGTTGTCTGTATGGAGTTTGTACGTTCTCCCTTTGACTGTGTGGGTTTTTCCAGGGTGCTATGGTTTCCTCCCACACTCCAAAGACGTACAGGTTTATAGGTTGGTTTGGCTTTGGTAAAATTGTAAATTATCTCTGGTGTAGAGGATAGTGCTGGAGTATGGGGATAGACTTGGTGCGGACTTGGTGGGCTGAAGGGCCTGTTTCCACCCTGTATCTCTAAACTAAACTCCATTTGAATGAGTCAGATGGGTCTATGTACCAGTTTCTCTGGCATTCAGTCTTCCCTCCTGCTCATCAGTATTACCAATCTTTGGCCATTCAAGCATGATAAACCAGAGAAGCCTGACAACGCCAGAATACATGGATGTGCTCATTAACTTGACTCATAGACTTACCTCAGACCTCAGAAAGAACGTTTGTGCTTAGCAAGCTTAGAAGGCTGTGGAGGCCAAGTCAATGGATATTTTTAAGGCAGAGATTAACAAATTCTTGATTAGTACGGGTGTCAGGGGTTATGGGGAGAAGGCAGGAGAATGAGGTTTAGTGGGAAAGATAGATCAGCCATGATCGAATGGCTGAGTAGACTTGATGGGCCGAATGACATCATTCTGCTCTCCATCTTATAAACCTATGAACTTATGAACACACTATCAGAGCTTTTTGAGGAGTTAACAAAATGACAGTGGCACAGCGGTAGAGTTGCTGCCTTAAAGCTGCTTTATACCCGGGTTCGATCCTGACTTCGGGTGCTGTTTGTATGGTGTTTGTACATTGTCCCCATAGGTTTACTCCGGGTCTCCAGTTTACTCCCACACTCCAAAGACATGCAGGTTTGTGTATTAGTTGGCTTCTGTAAATGTCTCTAGGATAGGACGTGATCGGTGGTCGGCGCGGATTCAGTGGGCCGATGGGCCTATTTCCACGCTGTATCTCTAAACTAAACTGAACTAACACTACATTACATTGGATAAGGAGTATACAAACTGTTCAGAGAGCGTTTAACAAGGCAATGCATAGTGGATGATGAGGGAAGTCCAAATGATGTGGAATTAGGATAGGGTAGCAAATTAGATAAGGCTGGCTAGGAGATACAATGGAAGAATTAAAGATTGGTTCTTAAAGTATCTGGACGTTGGTGGTAGTGCATCTCTTCAGGATTCTATTCTGGAACTCTTCTGTTCACATCATTGATTTGGATATCTGCTGGTTAGACAGAGGTTCAGTTTTGCAACTGAGGGAATAGTGCAGGCGATTGTGATCCCTACACTGTTGGAAAAATACACGTGGCATAGGAAAGACTCCGTGAATTACGGGGAATACAAAAGAATGCAGATTTTTAAATTGAAGAATTGGTGTTTTGAGGTGTTTGGATTAGACAGGGCAGGCATGGAGCATTAATTGATTGCCTTTAAGGTAGGAAAGCACTCCAAGGTTAGCAAGGATATTTATTGCTCTTCTGGTATGTGATACAGTAGGTTTTCTTATATTATTCTAACGCGCGTTACAACTGCCTCTGGAGGGATGCTTTAATATTGCTGACAATTCTGTTGAGCGAGAAGTTGACTGAGATTGAAATTTACAATAATGTGAACCAAATAGAGATTTATCGCAAGGCAAATTGAAAACTAATCACATCATTTGAATTAAGCAACCCTGGATGAAGAGGGACAAGCCACTCTTCAGAACTGCCGACAATGGGACTGGTGCTGATGTAATTGTTCCCGTCCATTCCACAAGGAGTAGGGGATTATAAACCCTATCATCGGGTGGAGATGGCCAGGCACATGGATCAGCAGCTTGGTTCCTGCTACTAATGGGTTCAAAAAATACCTGACCTACCAACAATCACTTTTAGCCAAAAGGCAAACGCTAAATGAGCCCCGTGAGTCGTTGACTCCTAAAATTGTGAGATCGCTGCACTGTATGTTTTGAATATCACTGACACAAATGAAAAGCCAAACTATCAAAAGGCCAACTGGATGCATTCCAGTCTTAGAAACAAGGATCAGCAAATCCTGGTTCACAAAGAAAAGACACAAAGGGTTCGAATAACTCAACAGGTGAACGCAGCATTTTTGGAGACATGGATGGGTGAAGTTTCGGCTCAGGACCTGAAACGTGAAGAAGGGTCCCGACCCGAAATATCACTTATCCATGTTCTCTGGGGATGCTGCCTGACCCTTTGAGTTATTCTAGCACTTTGTGTCTTTTTTTTAAAAAGGTGACACTATCAGTTGGTCAGTGTGGTGTGACATCCATCATCTTTGTCTCACTTCCCCAGTGACCTCTGGACCCATCCCAAAGCATGGGATGTCCTCCAGGCAGGCTTCACTGGCAAACAAAGAGACTGCCTTCATGGATGAAACAAAGTGCTGGAGTAACATCACTATGACTCAGGCAGCATCTCTGGAGAATCGTGGGTGACCTGAAACGTCACCTATCCATGTTCTCTGGAGATGCTGCCTGACTCACTGAGTTACTCCAGCACTTTGTGTCTTTTGTTTGTAAAGCAAGCCTGGAGTCTCTGTCTTTATGTCAGAGGGGTTCGGCAGAGTGTGATGCCTTGGGATTGAACTTAATTGGATTTCCCAGCAGCAAGCCCATACTAAGTCCCCCAATGGCCTGCTTCATTAGTTTAGTTTAGTTTTAGAGATACAGAGCAGAAACAGGCCCTTCGGCCCACCGAGTCCACATCGACCAGCGATCCCCGCACATTAACAGCATCCTACACACACCAGGGACAATTTACATGTATACCTAGACATTTAATCTACAAACCTGTACGTCTTTGGAGTGTGGGAGGAAACCGAAGATCTCTGAGAAAACCTGTGCAGGTCACGGGGAGAACGTACAAACTCCGTACAGACGGTCCTCGTAGTCAGCATCGAATCCGAGTCTCTGGCACTTTAAGGCAGCAACTCTACCACTGTGCCCAGGGCCGTTTTTACAGCATTATGGGCCCCCGGGCAAAGCAGTGTACTGGGGCCCCTACCGTTACTCTCCTCCACCCCCCTTTCCGTACCAGCCCCCCCCTGTCATGCCGGCGAAAAGCACTTACCGAAAAGCACTTAGCGATGGACTTAGGGTGATACATTGTTGCAAAAAGCACTTACAGATCGCTGTGAGAAGCACTTAGTGACCGAAAATGTTGCGAAAAAAGCACTTATTGAACCTACATTTTTAAAGTAGTATTTATTTATTGCAAGTCACTTAACATACACAGATCAGCATGGGGCCCCTATGCCCGTGGGCCCCCGGGCAAGTGCCCATCAGGCCCATGCGTTAAGACGGCCCTGACTGTGCCACTGTGCTATTGATCAAGTACTGACAGAGTCTTCAGGACAGGGACAAGATGCCTCGTGTAGTGGGTCCGTGCTTTCCCTTCTCTACACACATCCTAACTCCATCTGTACTACCTCAAAGTGAGGACAACAAATGCTGGAAATGCTTGGCAACTTTATCAGAATTCCCCACTTGCGCTTTCATAGAATCAAAGAGACACAGCACCTTAGCAGGCCCTTCAGCCCACCCAGTCCCTGCTGCCCATCATGTACCCGTTTGCACTAACCCTACCCTAACCCATTTTAACCATCCTGCCACTAACTAGAGAGGTTCTGACCTCCCATCTACCTCATTGGAGATCTTCAAACTATCTTTAATTGGACACTACTGGACTTTATTGTACACTAAACATTATTCCCTTTTTCCTGGGTAGATACAAAATGCTGGAGTAACTCAGCGGGTCAGGCAGCATCTCTGGAGAGAAGGAATGGGTGACGTTTCGTGTCGAGACCCTTCAGGGTCGGGGAGGGGCGGGACAAAGATATGATGTAGTAGGGGACAGGAAGACTAGTGGGAGAACTGGGAAGGGGGAGAGGTAAGGATTTATATCTTCCTGCATTTTCCCGTATCTGTACACTGTGGATGGCTATTTGTGATCATGTGTGGTCATTTCACTGACTGGATATCTCGCTACAAAAAGCTTTTCATTGTAACTCTGGACACGTGACAGTAAACAAAACTAAACTAAGCTAAAACATTGATCAACACAAAGTGCAGGAGTAACTCAGCGGGTCAGGCAGCATCTCTGGAGAGAAAGGATGGGTGACGTTTTGGGTCGGAGCCCTTCTCATCCTGATCAGAAATGTCACCCATCCTTTTTCTCTCCGAGTTGCTGCCTGAGCCGCTGAGTTACTCCAGCACTTTGTGTCTATCTTCAGTGTAAACCTGCATCTGCAGATTCTTTCTTCACACTAAACTAAAACTTCATTCTCTCCACATTCGCGCCTACACGCTGGGTCAATGAGCAGTGGCTAACGAACCCAGAACTCTGCTTGTTTTCGGGACGTGTGAGGAAACCGAAGCCCCTGGAAGTGACCCATGTGGTTTAAAGGGGAACGTGCAAACTCCACACAGACAGCACCAGACGTCAGTACTGAACCTAGGTCTCTGGAACTGTGATGATGTGGACTTACTGAGCGCGCCACTGAGCTGCCATTCTGTCTCAGGTTTTCCCCATCCACAGCATTTTGCTTTTATTTTAAAGCACATCCTTCTGTTACATTCCCTCTTGGGAAGGCTTGCAGCAAACACCCAAGCATGTCCCGTGTCACCAAGACACAAATGATGTATTCAAGAGAGAGTTAAATATAACTCTTAGGTCTAACAGAATCAAGGGATGCAGGATAGCGTTAATTTTTAGGCCCAATAGATTTGCGCCGACTGGCGATCCCCACACTCTAATACTATCCTACACACACGAGGGACAATTTACATGTGTACCAAGCCAATTAACATGCAAACCAGTGCGTCTTTGGAGTGTAGGAGGAAACTGAAGATCTCGAAGAAAGCCCACGCGGTCACGTGGAGAACGTACAAACCTGTACAGACAGCACCCGTGGTCAGCGCCCGTGGTCACCCGGGTCTCTGGCACTGTGAGACAGCAACTCTACCGCTGTGCCACCGTGCCGCCCTGTGCAGCGATCGCTAGTCGGTGTGGACTCAGTGGGCCGAAGGGCCTATTTCCATGCTGTATCTCTGAACTAAACTAAACTAAATTAAATATGTAATGGAGGACCTGGCACGGACTGTGCCTGTGTTGCGGTGCGGACTCGAGTGTGGAGCTGAGAAACATCTTGGCCACACACATCGACCTGCGTGGCCCCCTACTCCATATGCAGCCACAGTCTTCCATTATTAGCCACTTAGCCAGCAGTAATATTTGTTGCCTGGTCCCCTTTGTTGCCCAGCTGGGTGCAGACTGCAGTGGACTCCGCGCGGGCATGCATCTTTCAGCCCCACATAACTGCCCGTGCATATGTTTATCAAGCTATAAACAGACCTTGGTTTCAGTAATGGGTTCTAAATGGTTTACGCTTCAGCAATCACTGGCACATAAATCACACTGACAGAGGGAGGGGAAACTGGTGGACAAACAAAGTCCAGGGCAGAAAAGAATTTAAACAATGCTCCCATTTCAGAGAGGCAGTAACCCTTCTTGACCTCAGGAGGATATGTTTGAAACCTGCTCCCTTCCTTTTGGGATCATTGTTAGATCTGATTAAATCAGTCTGTTCTTGACACATCTCAGATGTGTGAGATGTAAGTAGTCAGATTAGTTTACTTTCTGTCAGGGAACATGATCAGTCCTTTGTCGTGCATGTTAACTGCTCTGCTCTCGTCTTCTATGTCCTTGCGGGTGACACAGTGACGGAGAGAAACCACTTTACACTAAACTAAATTACACTAAACTAAACTACACTACACTAAACTAAACTAAACTCAATTAAACCACACAAAACTACACTACACTACACTACACTACACTACACTACACTAAACTACACTACACTACACTACACTACACTACACTACACTACACTACACTACACTACACTACACTACACTACACTACACTAAACTAAACTACACTAAACTACACTAAACTAAATTACACTAAACTACACTAAACTAAACTACACTAAACTAAACTAAACTAAATTACACTACACTACAGTACACTAAACTACACTAAACTAAATTACACTAAACTAAACAACACTAAACTAAACTACACTACACTAAACTACACTAAACTACACAAAACTACACTGCACTAAACTACACTAAACTAAACTACACTAAACTAAACTAAACTAAACTAAACTAAACTAAACTATACTAAACTAAACTAAACTAAACTAAACTACACAAAACTACACAAAACTACACTAAACTAAACTACACTAAACTAAACTACACTAAACTAAACTAAACTAAACTACACAAAACTACACTACACTAAACTAAACTGAATTACACTAAACTAAACTAAACTACACTACACTAAACTAAACTACACTATAGTAAACTACACTAAACTACACTAAACTAAACTACACTAAACTAAACTACACCAAACTAAACTAAACTACACTACACTACACTAAACTAAACTACACTATAGTAAACTAAACTAAACTAAACTAAACTACACAAAACTACACTACACTAAACTAAACTGAATTACACTAAACTACACTAAACTACACTACACTAAACTAAACTACACTATAGTAAACTACACTAAACTACACTAAACTAAACAACACTAAACTAAACTTAATTACACTAAACTACACGAAACTACACAAAACTACACTAAACTAAACTAAACTAAACTAAACTAAACTAAACTAAACTACACTAAACTAAACTACACTAAACTACTCTAAAATAAACTACAATAAACAACTCTAAATGACACTAAACTAAACTACACTAAACTACACTAAACTACACTAAACTACTCTAAACTAAACTACACTAAACTGCTCTAAATTACACTAAACTAAACTACACTTAACTACACTAAACTAAACTACACTAAACTAAACTAAACTTCACTAAACTATTCTAAATTACACTAAACTAAACTGCACTCAACTACACTAAACTAAACTACACTAAATCGAAGGTATCACAAAATGCTGGAGTAACTCAGCAGGTCAGGCAGCATCTAGGAGAGATGGAATGGGTGACGTTTCGGGTTGAGACCCTTCTTCAGACCCGAAACATCACCCATTGCCACTCTCCTAGATGCTGCCTGAGCTGCTGAGTTACTCCAGCATTTTGTGATACCTTCGATTTGTACCAGCATCTGCAGTTATTTTCCTAAACTACACTAAACTACAGTAAACTAAACTACACTAAACTACTCTAAACTAAACTACACTAAACTACACTACGCTACTCTAAACTACACTAAACTACACTAAACTACACTAAACTACACTAAACTACACTAAACTAAACTACACTAAACTACACTAAACTAAACTAAACTAAACTACACTAAACTACACTAAACTACACTCAACTACACTACACTAAACTAAACTGCACTAAACTAAACTACACTAAACTAAACTAAACTAAACTACACTAAACTAAACTACACTAAACTACACTAAACTACACTAAAACACTCTAAACTAAACTACACTAAACTAAACTACACTACGCTAAACTACACTAAACTCAACTACACTAAACAACACTAAACTGAACTACACTAAAATAAACTACACTAAACTCAACTAAACTACATTAAACAACACTAAAATAAACTACACTAAACTAAACTACACTACGCTAAACTACACTAAACTCAACTAAACTACACTAAACAACACTATACTAAACTACACTAAACTACACTAAACTAAACTAAACTACACTAAACTACACTAAACTAAACTAAACTACACTAAACTACACTACACTAAACTAAACTAAACTACACTACACTAAACTAAACTAAACTAAACTAAACTAAACTAAACTACACTAAACTACACTAAACTACACTAAACTACACTAAACTAAACTAAACTAAACTACACTAAACTACACTAAACTACATTAAACTACACTAAACTAAACTACACTACACTAAACTACACTAAACTACACAAAACTACACTACACTAAACTACACTAAACTACACTAAACTACACTAAACTACACTAAACTAAACTACACTAAACTAAACTACACTAAATTACACTAAACTACACTAAACTACACTACACTAAACTAAACTAAACTACACTAAACTAAACTACACTAAGCTAAACTACACTACACTAAACTAAACTACACTAAACTACACTAAACTGAACTACACTAAACTACACTAAACTATACTACACTAAACTGAACTACACTAAACTAAGCTAAACGAAACAATTTTAAGAGGTTTCGCAATGCAGATAGATTTGTTACAAGGCCGGTGATATCAGTCGCATGATTTTTAAAATGGACGACAATGCCTTACACTGAAATCAATGTCTCGATGTGGATAGACACAAAATACTGCAGTAACTCAGTGGGTCAGGCAGCATCTCTGGAGAAAAGGAATAGGTGACGTTTCAGGTCATAACTCGATGTGGATATTAGTTGTCAAAGTTACTGAAATTTCAACAGCAGTTAAAAAACAACCCCAATAATTGGCACATGCAATTACATAAAAGTAGGCACTCAAATGAGCATATCAGTTGGGAGTACGAGGACCTAGAACGTTGAACACAGAACAGTGTAGCACAGCAATGGGCCCTTCAGCCCACAATGTTTGAAACATGATGCCAATGCTGAAACATGATGCCGTTAAACTGATTTCATCTGCCTGTACATGATCTATATCCCTCGATTCCCTGCACTTATATGTGCCTGTCTAAAAGCCTCTTAAAGGCCACTATCATATCTGCTGGGGCCCCTGATGGGGGTCCCTCTACGCAGGGATTCTGCTCCTCTCCATCGGGGACCTGGGGTGGAGGGTACTGAACCGAGGAGTTCCCTGCAACCTGTTCCTCGCGCGGTTCACAGACTCACGAGCCGCCTGCCACTGTTGCGGGCTGGAAGAGTGTGTGTACCACGTGTACATGGAGTGTGTGAGTCTGTGTACCACGTGTACATGGAGTGTGTGAGTCTGTGTACCACGTGTACATGGAGTGTGTGAGTCTGTGTACCACGTGTACATGGAGTGTGTGAGTCTGTGTACCACGTGTACATGGAGTGTGTGAGGTTGCAGCCCCTGTTCCAATATCTAAAGGGGCTGCTCCTTGCCTTCAGGCTGCACTTCTCACCCACCACCCTCATCTCTGGACCCCCTGTGCGTAGGGAAGAGGGTGGGGGGCCCGAAGATGTCCTGGTTGGGTTGCTCCTGGGCCTGGCCAAGCTGGCCATCCGCGACTCACGGCGCCAGGCGGAAGAGGGCTGGTGGTGGGTTCTGTTTTGGTTTTATTGTATTGTATATATTATTTCAATATTTGAATAAATATTTTTGATTTTAAAAAAACCCTATCATATCTTCCTCCTCCACTGCATTCCAGTCCCCCACTACTCCCTGTGTAAACTTGCCCTGCACATCTGCATGAAACCTTCCCCTATCTTATGGCTCTGCCCCCTCATGCTGGATATTTCCACCCTCAGATGAAGGTTTTGAGTATCTACCTTATCTACGCTTCTCGGAATTTTATATATTTCTATCGTCTCTCCTCAACCTCTGACTTTGCAGAGAAAACCATCCAAGTCTCTCGACCTCTCCAGGTAGCTGGCACCCTCTAACCCAGGTACCATTCCGGTAAACCGCATTTGCATTCTGTCCAAAGCCTCCACATCTTTGCTGTAATGTGGTGGTCAGAACTGCATGCAATAGTCCAAATGCAGCCCAACCAAAGTCCTATTGAGCTGCCCCATGACTTCCTGACTCTAATACTCACACTCTTTAGCCAGCTCTGCCGTTCAATCAGCTGACGTGATTGTAACCTCAATGCCACATTTGTGTCATTCATTCACTCTTTTGATGATCAAAGATCTATCTATATCCGCCTTAAAAATATTTAAAGACTTCGGCTTTGTCACCGTCACAGAATGATGCAGCAGGGAAACACTTGGCCACACCAATGACCATCTAAACTAGTCCCATTTGCCTGCACTCAGCCCATATCCCCATTCCCCCCACACTTTTCACATCCGTGTATCTGTCCACATTTCTTTTAAATGTTATTGTAAATGCCTCCGTGAACAGCTCGTTCCATATACCCACACCTTCTGCATGGAAATGTTGCCCCTCTGATTCTTTTTTTTTAGAGATACAGCGCGGAAACAGGCCCTTCGGCCCACCGAGTCCGCGCCGCCCAGCGATCCCTGCACATTAACACTATCCTACACACACTAGCGACAATTTTTACATTTACCCAGTCAATTAACCTACATACCTGTAGGTCTTTGGAGTGTGGGAGGAAACCGAAGATCTCGGAGAAAACCCACGCAGGTCATGGGGAGAACGTACAAACTCCGTACGGACGGCCCCCGTAGTCAGGATCGAACCTGAGCCTCCGGCGCTGCATTCGCTGTAAGGCAGCAACTTTACCGCTGTGCCACCGTTCCTATTAAATCTTTCCCCTCTCAACCTATGTCTATGCCCTCTAATTCTTGACTCCCATACAAGAGAAGATGATGCACTCCCCCTATCTATATCCCTCATGATTTTATACTAGCTCCCCCTCAGTCTCCTGCACACCCAGGAATAAAATCCTAAACTGCCCACCCTCTCCTTGCAGCTCAGGCCCGTGAGTCCTGACAACATCACTGTAAATCTTCTCTACGTTGCTCCCAGGTTAATGACATCCTTCATACAGCAGGGTGACCAAAAGTCAACAATATTCCTATCAAATGTTCTTGTGTAACCGTAACATGATGTCCCAACTTCTAAGTTCCATTCCCTGAGTGATGTTGGCCTACGTGTCATAGGCCATCTTCATACCTTATCTATTTGTGGCGCCACTTTCAGGAAACATTATACAAACTCCTCTGCTCTTGGTCCACAGCTCTTTGAGGAAGAGAGTCCCAAAAGGTCAAAGCCTTCTGAGATAAACATCACCTTAACCAAGGAGAAAAGGAATAGGTGACGGTCAACTCGAGACGAGTCTCAACCCCAAACGTCACCTATTCCTTTACTCCAGAGATGCTGCCTGACCCCCTGAGTTACCCCAGCTTTTAGTGTCTATCTACAGTTTAAACCAGCATCTGCAGTTCCTTCCTACACATACCGCCTCAACCCTGTCTTAAATGTAGAGCCCTAGTTGTAGATTCTCCCACTGGAGAAAATAACTCTGCCACAGAAGGCAGTGGAGGCCAATTCACTGAATGTTTTCATGAGAGAGTTAGATTTAGCTCTTACGTAACAGAATCAAGAGATATGGGGGGGAAAGCAGGAACGGGGTACTGATTTTGGATGATCAGCCGTGATCATATTGATTTTTTTTTTTTTTTTAATCAAAAATATTTATTCAAATATTAATATATACAATACAATAAAACCAAAATAGAACCCACCACCAGAATACTATACAAACAAATATACCAATTGAAACTATTATACAATTATATTACAATCCCCATCCAGGATACATCCATTCCCCCGCGGTGCCCAGCGGTCCCGGAAATCCTCCAGGGTGCAACGTTTCTACCTTTCTACATTTCTACGTTTCCACGTTTCTACATTTCTACGTTTCCACGTTTCTACGTTTCCACGTTTCCACGTTTCTACGTTTCTACGTTTCCACGTTTCCACGTTTCCACGTTTCTATGTTTCCACGTTTCCACGTTTCTACGTTTCCACGTTTCCACGTTTCCACGTTTCTACATTTCTACGTTTCCACGTTTCTACGTTTCCACGTTTCCACGTTTCCACGTTTCTACGTTTCTACGTTTCCACATTTCCACATTTCCACGTTTCCACGTTTCCACGTTTCCACGTTTCTACATTTCTACGTTTCCACGTTTCTACGTTTCCACGTTTCCACGTTTCCACGTTTCCACGTTTCTACGTTTCTACGTTTCCACATTTCCACATTTCCACGTTTCTATGTTTCCACGTTTCCACGTTTCTACGTTTCTACGTTTCCACATTTCCACGTTTCCACGTTTCCACGTTTCCACGTTTCTACGTTTCCACGTTTCCACGTTTCCACGTTTCCACGTTTCTACATTTCTACGTTTCTATATTTCTATGTTTCTATGTTTCTATCCACAGCAATACTGGCAAGACCCCTTACCTGGGTGCGGTGCTAACTGCAATTGTACAATTAGGTTCAGTGGACCCTTCTATCTCCACCCTCTTTATTCTGTGCTTTTTGTAAAGTGAATGGGAATAGTGATTTGGGTATTGCTTGTGATGCATGGCCAACAGCAAGCGTCAGGTTTGCCACTCCGATATTCCCGTGGGTTCTCTGAGCTCCAGAGCTCCAGAGAGGTAGAAGGTGGAGATTAGAAGGGAAAGATGCTTTATAATTCTTTGTGATGTGGATACCAAGTTACTTATCTGATTTGGCGTCTGGCTAATTAACAGGGTGTTCCTGGCAGCATTTAATGTATTTTTCACAAACATCAAGATCTACAAGGCAAAGCTGATCCATAGTGAAAACTGATATCAATGTTAATAAGCAGAGATTCTTGGGCCTTCAATGTTGCAGAAAGAAATCACATTAAATATTTTCCTTTAGCCACTTTGACAACTTTTCAGTCTTGCTTATTTTTTTATAAGATTTCATTATTCTATAGACTTTACTTAGACTTTTGACTTTAGAGATACAGTGTGGAAACAGGCCGTTTGGCCCACCAAGTCCACACCGACCCTTGATCACTGCGTACACCAGCACTATCCTACAGACCAGAGACAACTTGCAATTTTACCAATTAACCAATGAAGTCAATTAACCTAAAAACCAGTACATCTTTGGATTGTGGGAGGAAACCAGGGCACCCGGAGAAAACCCACGTGGTCACGGGGAGAACGTACAAACTCCGTACAGACAGCACCCGTAGTCAGGATCGAACCCGTATCTCTGGTGCTGTGAAGTAGCAGCTCTACCCACTGCGCCAATGTGCCGTCCTCAATACGCCCTGATTATTCCAGTGAAGGAATGATCAATGGGCCAGAGCAAGTGGAAGTGAGTCAGTCAGATG